>NW_007231110.1:0-64419 GCF_000164805.1 Carlito syrichta | reverse complement strand
TGCTGTGAGAGGCTGCGCTTGGCTGCGGTGAATTTTCCTGTGGTGAACAGGGGACTCATTCTGCCACCATGACAACGCAGCTGCCCACACTGCAGTGAGTGCTCGGCAGTCTTTGGTCCAAAACAGCCAGACCCCCACACCCCACCCTCCCTATTCACTCCATCTCGCTCCAATCAACTTGTTTTGGTTCCCCCATGAAAAAGGTTTTCAGCCGGCTCGGTGGCTCAGCCTGTCATCCCGCGCCTTTGGGAGGCTGAGGTGAGCGGATGGCCTGAGCCCGCGCGTTCAAGACCCGCCTGGGCGGCGAGACCTCATCTCTACAATAAATCAAAAAATCAGCCCGGCGTAGTAGCGCGTCCCTGTAATTCCGGCTACTCAGAAGGCTGAGGCGGAAGGATCGCCGGAGCCCAGCAGGTCGAGGCTGCGGTGGCCGGGAGCGGCCACTGCTCTCCAGTCTGGGTGACAGAGTGAGATTCCCACTCAAAAAATAAAAAATAAATGTATACAATAAAATTACTTAGGTAGTTAAGCTGAAATTGGGATATTGAAAAAGAAGGACATAGATATATCTCAGTTGTGTAATTTAATTGCAAGGAGAAAAAGCTTATATTTGATGCCTCTGTGAGAGAGAAACATTTTGGACTTTATAATGGTCATTCTTATTTTGACTTTCTTGTATGTTTGGATATTTATGCTATTTATAAGCAACACCTCTCAAGAATGAATGTAGAAATTGTAATCAAATAAAACACCAACCAGTTTATTTCATTACATAATTTGTTGTAGTTCGCAAAGTCTTAGGGGAAGAGTTAAAGTTTCTCTCTAAAATGAGATTTTAACATTATCTGGTATTAAACATTTGTCATATGATGTTTATACTTACCCTATCTCTACTATCATTAATAATGAAGATGAGTGCTTTACATATACATATTAAATAAGTTATTCATTTTTTTCATAATATGAGTTAAATTTTCATTCCATTTCATTGCATGATATTTTTTAAATGGTTCAATACAATAAATATCAATGGAGATCAACTACAAGAAACAATTGGAGTAAATCTGGTAGAATGTTTCTATTTAGGCATTAACTATGATTTGAAGAGTTCTGAGTAGTTGCACTAAAGGTAATTATTAAATCTATAAATTAGATAAGAATACTAATGTTTTCTTTTCAAAAAAAGGTATAATTTTCAAACAAGAATAATAAGGCATAATTATCAAATAAATCAATAGTGAAGAAATAAATGTTTTAGGGCATTTGAAGAAATCACATGTAGCCTGTATTCTTAAGAACCTTGATTATGACACAACTCTCTTTTTCTGAGTTTCATTGGCTAGATATGAAATGGAGAGGCATTTGTTTACTGCATGTTTAAGCATGGTTAGAAATGAAAAAATGTTTTAATTATGCAACCTTGCAATTATTGCAATCTAAATATCACAGGAGTTAATAACATCCATTAATTTCAAAATTATTATGCTTCTATTTTTGTGAGACCAAGTATAAATTGTTTTTGGCAAAAGGAAATAATAGTCTTGCTTGACATATTTTGTAGGGCCCACACTGGATTATGTGCTCTACGAATGCACAGAATATCTAGCTTGACTCAACCAAATGTGCAAAGTGTCAGATAAAGAGAATTAAATATTTTAATAAATTAATAATCTAATATTTAAACCTATTGTCACACAAAGATTGTGAATAAGTTACCTGGTTTTTAAAAATCAATTTTATTCACTTATGGGTTTTTTTAATTAAAAATTTGAACTCTAGAGATTTGTATAGTTCTAATTTCACGGTTCTTGAAAATTGGATACAATCTTTGGAAAATATAAAAGTTCACTTAGTTATCTCAAAACTTTATCTACATGATGCCAAAAGTCTATCTGGGAATCTTTGATAATCTTCTTATAGAGTTTAGCTTTTACCTAAGTTCATTTTCTCTTCAGTATTATTTCCAGTGCACCTTCAAAAAAATATATATTCCCAGTCTGTTTAAGAATAAAAGTGAATGTATATACTCAAATCATCCGATTTAAAGTTGTGAAAAAATACTTTAAACATATAGTGTTTTAAGTGATAATAAAATGCAAACTAGCATCAAAGTCATGGCATCTGCATTTGCCTCAGAGTCTGGGATCACCTTTGCTATCTACCATTTGCATTTTTTTGCTTTCAAGGTTGTGTTTTTCTTGCTTTTAGCTGACCAGTTGCGTAATGAATTTTGGAATGAGCTTCAGATTAAACACTTACATGTAAAAAAAACTCTTAATATGGTTTACAAAGGCAATAAAATACCGGATAAATCATCAAAACTGCTTCCACTTAGCCTTTAAAGAAGAACAGTCTGTTTCCATAGTATAATCATATTGAATGTTAAAAGTGAATTACCAACCACTGCTTTCCTTGCTCTCTCTAATTAGCAGTTATTAGCATCCAAAGAAAGTCAAAAGAAAACAGGCAAACTGTGATCTGCCTTGACACCTTCATACCTCAGTAAGCTTTTGAAAGTCCTCCTTTCAGCAAGTGTCTTAAATAATTACAGTGCCACTCACACACACATTTCTCTAAATGAAGTTACTAATCATGGAGGCTAATCAAAAGTTCATTGAATCAGCAAGAAGTGTAATAAAGGTATTCCTAAACCAAATAGGTATTTTCTTTTGCTTTAAGAAAAAAAAACTGCCTACCTCACTGATTGCAAAGGGGAAATTCAGTTCATAGACAGGTTGTGAATCTGAAAACCTGACTTTGAGAAGTGAGTTAAATAATATCATATGCTCAGACAAACCTGGGCAAAATTTTGTTTGTCATGTTGAACTTTCTCTCAGGGACTTCTGCTTTTCCCTTTCCCTAGTAAACCCTCCTGGCTAGACTTGCGAACTGAGTCAACTAACAATTGTTTGGAAAGTCATCCATTTGTGATGTTAACTGTAAACACATCATTTGTAATTTAACACAGAATGCTAAGGCCTAAAAGATTTCAATACCAAAAGGACTGGTGGTTGGTTAAGGAAAATCTCAGGAAAGAGACCAACTGCAACACTTTGAGGGGCACAATCCTGCCTGCACTTAGGCTTCTCTCTTCAAAAGTATTTCAGAAAGTTGTAAAGTTTCCCCTTTTCTCCATTTCCAGTCTTTCTGTGGGTTATGAGAGAACATAATGAACTTCTTATTTCCTTATCAGAAGAAATTATTTACAGTTAAAATCTGAAAACTAAGTACATTCAGAAATGGTGAGGTGTTTTTCTCTATTTTTGATGGTTCCTGGAATGCTCTTTAACTTTGTAAGTTAGCACTGTACTCAGACATCTAAGGCAATTTTATGATTGTATTAAGCCCATTTAAAATAAAATATACCCTCTGTAGAATGTTTTTGACTGTGCCATCAATGGCGCACGCACGCACGTACACACACACACACACACACACACACACACATACACACCCCCATATATTCTGACTCTGAGTAATATGTATATAGATGTGTGTGTATGTATATATATATTTATATATTTGGATCCAGAATCTATGTTCCCAACTACTGTGTTACGTTGTCTCTTCCGGCATGCTCTAGAACAGCATTTCCCAAAGTTTAATGTGCACATGAGTCATCTGGTGATCTGTGCATATATATATACACTCACAGGAGCATGCTTGCTTTTAATTCCTATGCATTTCTTCTGTCTATTCAATCCGACTCCCCTCTTTCAAAAAAAAAGAAGGCTTTTCCAGAGCAGACAGTAATTAATACAGCTTGAGCATTATAATATTTTACTCTCAAAATGTGACTCAAAGATTCTCTACATACTTTAATATTAATAATTGTGCTTTGAAGAGCTACTTTAACTCTTCTATACTTTATCTATTTTTTCCATGAGATTTGACATCTTGTTAGTAACCCAGCATTGTATCTGCCATTATACTACGTGGTAAATGTGTATATGGATGTGTGTCACCCTTCCCAGAGACACAGAAGTACAGAAGCCAAACTGGACTACTTTATCTCCGAAGCTCAAGTCACTTATCACTTGGTAAAAGGTATAGTAACTTGGCAGTCTGAGAGGCAGTGACTTACAGTGTTAAGTCTTTGTTCAACAGATGAACATAAGGAGAAAAAAGAAATTCAGGTATGAAATTGATGAGCTGGAAACCAGAAAGACTAGAAATTAGAGATAACTATAAGTGGAAGATGAGAGACTGAGTTAAGGTTTTATAGGGTCTCTGCTTGGTCATGGCAGCAGGGGGCAAGTAAAGGCATCAACCTTAAATGGGCCACATGTGTTTATAGGTATTCAGGTAGAGAGGACAGAACCTAGAGAAGTAGAATTCTAGCATGAATTTTTAGAATGGACTTTTTGACAAACTACTAAAAGTCCAATTTATGAAGGAAATTCCATGTCAGATTTTTAAATATTTTTATGTTATATTCACTTTCTAGCTCCAAAACATTGAAATTATCTTAACAAAATAGTTAAAATAGGTCAAGATTTATCATCGAAACAAGATAAGCACAAATTCTTATTTGTGAGATAACTATTTGTATTTAATAAATTTTATCTATCGTTTGCACTTAATTATTCTAAAAAGCATGCTTTCAATTAGTAACTTCATATTTATAGAGAAATACACATATTTTGAGATGAGTACCAGGACCTGCCCCCACCTCCTTTCAGCATTTCTTCACAATTCCCCTCCCAATGTCATCTTCACTGGCTTTCCTTAAGTCTGTCCCTCTTTTCTGTCCTGGCATGAAATGTTTGTCATTAGACTTAATCTTTTATTTATTTATTTATTTATTGAGTTGGAGTCTCACTCTGTCGCCCAGACTGGAATGCAGGGGCCGCTGCCGGCCACCGCAGCCTCGACCTGCTGGGCTCCGGCGATCCTTCCGCCTCAGCCTTCCGAGTAGCCGGAATTACAGGCATGCACTACCACGCCCGGCTGATTTTTTGATTTTATTGTAGAGATGAGGTCTCGCCTGCCCAGGCAGGTCTCGAACCCGCGGGCTCAGGCAATCCACTCACCTCAGCCTCCCAAAGGCGCGGGATTACAGGCTGAGCCACCGAGCCCGGCTGACTTAATCCTTTATTAAGGAACAACTAAATAATCATTAACTATAACTGCAGAAGACTCATACAATGCATACCTGTTTTCTGGGACTAGAAGGAGGGCTGGGAGAACGCCTGCTTTACATATTTGAATAGCAGCTGGAAGTTCACAGGAAATGCCATAGGATAAAAAATTCCTATGGAATGAAGACAGATTTTGCCTACTTCACAATTTTCTTTTGTCCTGTCCCAATCCTGTGTGTAATTCTTCTTTCAGAAGTCTTGAACTACTAACAAAATGCAGCATTCATGAATTAAAGGTTGTATAAAGACATTGCAGGTATGATTATACAGCTAATAAAAGCTGAGAAATTGGGAATAGAATATAATTTGGAAATTTAAATAAATTTTCATAAAATAGAAAACATTTAAACTTTATTTCATTTAATATTGGTCAGATCCATATCCTTACTGATTTTTTGTCTATGCTACCAGTTACTGAAAGAGAAGTATTAAAATTGTCACTATGATTATAGATTTGTCTGGTTTTTTTTTTTTACTTTCATTCTGTCCATTTTTGATCCTGAAGTCATGATAGAAGGCAAACATACATGCACAATTGTGATTGTCACCCTTTTATCATTATGAAATATTCCTTATTATCCCTAGTAACGCTCTTTGTCTAAAAGTCTATTATTCTGCCATTGGCTTGCAAAGCTATGATGCAGCCATGTGCTCTTTGAGCTATAGCCAGGCCATGTTTCCTGGCTTTGGCCCCCTTCCCTACCTTGGGGAGGTAAATCTTCTCTTTCTCTCTCTCTAATTTACTTTTAAATAAACTATATTTTCTGATCTAAAAAATAAAATAAAGTCTATTATTCAATATCACTTTATTTCGCTATTTGCATAATTTGTATTTTTCTATCTATAAACATTCAGTTTATCTTTGTCTTTACATGTAAAACGTCCCTCTTGTAGTCAGCATATAAATGGATTGACTTTTTTATCCAACCTGATAATATTGATTCTTTAATTAAAATACTTAGTCCACTTGTATTTTGTATAATTACTGATGTGGTTGAAATTAGATCCATTATTTTGCTATCCCTTCTATTTGCCCATTAGTTTTTTGTTCTTCTGTTCCTCCATTTCTGCTTTCTTGAATTTTAATTCCTCTTTTAATTGAATTTTTAGCTATAACTTTTGACATTTGTGTTTAGTAGTTACTCTAAAGTTTACATTGCAATATATATCCCTAACTTGCCACAATATGTTGCACTGTTTTATATAAAATATTAGAACTTTGAAACGGTGTAGTTCTACTTGCCATTTTATATTGTTGTTGTCATATGTATGATATCTACATACACACAAACCCTGTTTTTCCTTATATTTACTTTTAAATTGTTCAACCATCATGTGTGTAAGTGAGGTTTTCTTTATATTTATACTGCTCGGGGTTCATGAACTTTCAGATCTGTAAGTATGGTTTTCACCAAATTTGGATTATTTGGAAGCATTCTTTGTTTTCTCACTTTCTGGAACTTGAGTTACATGTGTGGTAGAATGCTTAATACTTTCTCACAGATCATTGGAGCTCTGTTAATTTATTAAAATTGTTTTTCTCTTTGTAACTGAAATAGGATGCTTTCCATGAATTAGTCTATCAGTTCCACCAACCCTTTATTTTCTTCTGAGAGTCCTCATCTGTTTATTAATTATGACTATATTTTCCTTGATGTAATTGAGCTACTTTAAAATTCTTGTCCACTGATTCTAACATATAGTCATCTTGGGGCAATTTCTATTGGCTGATTTTTCTGAAGATGAGTCACATTTTTTCTGTTTGTTTGCTTTTTATATTATTTTATAATTATGTTGTGCATGGTTGTATGGTTTTTCTTTAAGGGTGCCAAATTTTGTCCTGATAGGGAGTTAAGTTACTAGAAGATCACTGACCTTGTCAGATTTGATATTCTATTTGTTAAGGCAGTCTATTTTGATCTTTAACTTAATCCAAGGATGTGTCTCTTAATTTAAGGCATTATTCTTATTTCAAAGCTATGACCTTTCTGAAGTCTCAAATACCTTGAATATTATGTGTCAGGTGTTTTCGCTCTAAGGCTACAAAGTCTTTTAGCACTGTACAGACTTTGGTATCATCATTCGGCTCTTATTTATCTCACAAGTGATCTCTGCTAAGGCTTACAGAGTCTCACCCTGAATATAAGCAAATCAAACATCAGAAAAGGACCCACAGTGAATGCATGCAAATTTCTACTTCCTCTCACTATTTCCAACTCTACCATGTATAAGCTCTCTGACCTCAAGCAAACACATTTTCTTTGAGCTTTTATTTCAACATCCTTCAATTTGAACTGAAAATTGTCTGAAATTCCATCCTGAGTCAAAACAAAACAAAAATGTTTTTAATTTTTAAATAAATAATAACAATAGATGAAAAACTACTTTTCGTATCTTTCTCAAACCTATATGCATTTTCAGTTCTTAGAATTGATGTAAAGGAAGCCTAACTGGGAAATACTTAATGATTCATTGGGAGAGAGGAAAATAGGGTACTTAGATAGTTGAGTAGTAACAGCTGAAAAGTACTATTACAAATGGGAATCTGTTTTGGCAAGATGACTTTTTTAAATGAGAATAAATTTAAATCAGCTAATTAAATGTTCATGATCACCTTTCAAGAACATTGAACTTGGTGTCAAATTGACATTTGTTTTCATCTTAGTTCTACCCCCTTTAAGCTATCAACTTTGATAAATTCATTTTTCTTCACTTTAGTTCTCTTACATCTGTAGCAGAAGAAGCTACATGCCAGTAACATGAGTGGATTTTTGGGGGCCTTTCCACATTTCATTCATTTTCTAGAAATAGCAAATAGATTATCCCAAGTAGAGAAAAAATAAAGAGGTCAATTGATAGGTGTAAAAAGGAATTAAGCCAAGATTTAAGTTGTCATGAAAAGTACTTGCACACAGCTAATATGAACAAGGTTAGTATAATATTTTGCCTGTTTTGTAGAAATATATATATTTTCTAAAAACATCATGTCTATTGCCAAAGTTTTTTTATTGTGGTGAGAAAACTTAATATATTGAGATGTACTTTTTAACAATTTTTTAAGTGTATAATACAGCATTGTTAACTATGAGCTCCAAAGTTTTATAATATCTGCTTTACAGAGTCAGTGTGATAAATGAGAATATGCATGTACTACAGCTGGCACAAACATAGGTACTTTATGTGAGTTAATACCTGCTTCATACTGTGTGCAAAGCCCTGTAGTCTGTAAATGATTTAAGGCATTGTCTCTGATGACATCCTTCATTTTGTTTGTATTTTAAGCCACAGTAAACTACTAGAACTTCTTGAGAGTCAAGCTATAAGTACATTTTTGAAGTACACATTGAAATTGGCTCAACATATTTCTTCTTGTTCACATATTCTCTTGAAATGTCTCATTTTTGGTATCTAGGTTTGATTATTCTCTGCTAACTAGAACTTAAGAGAACATAGGAATTTAAAGTTTCTACTCTAAATTTCCATGCAAATTCATTTATGAAAATAGAGCTTTATCTCACAACTCCTATAGGATGCACCAAGGAAAGTGTTCCTTATGAACTCTGTCTGTGTTTTCTATCATTGATAGTTTTTTTTAATGTGGTAACAGATAAATTTTCCCTAATCCCATGCTAATTCATGTGAATTGTATAAATAGCCATTATAAGTCAATCTTTTCAAAGGCCTTTAAAAAGAAAAGTATGTATACCTAACCCTGAATTGCATCCCACAATTTTAAAATAAATATAAATAAGTAAAAATAAACAAAAAAGAAAAGTAAATTATGTCTACAGTTGGTCATACAATTATTATTTAATACCTCAAATAATGAGACCATACTGATGAGATTTCTTCTTACCACAACTATGCAGCTTTTACCCCAGTAAGGTAGTTACATAACGGTATTCAGTGGCAATATCTCTGTTTTGTTATCCTTTCCATCTCTTATGCCTGGAAAGCCAGTCTTGCTGATCTATATCTTGTTCCCAGCATTTCCCCTAGAGTCCTTCTTACAGATGGGAATCACATCAGCAATCCCCCAGTTCTCTGACAAGGTGACTGTTTGCAACAACAGTTTACACATTTGGCCAGCAGCTCCACAATTTCATCCTTGAGTTCCTTCAAAACTCTTGGGTGAATGCCATCTGGTCCCTGTGATTTATTTATGACCAATTTGTCAACTAAACTTGGAACACCTTATGTACTCCTTACCTTTTGATCTATTACCTCTGACTCGTGCAATTCCAACTTTCTTCTTTTCTTTCTCTCTTTTCTAATTTTTGGTTGCTCAAAAAAACCTTCATGCTAAAGTAAGTTTCCCCATTTTGTGAACTTTGCTTAATATCATGTAAAATCATATTTTATTTTTGTTACTCAAATTACATGGCCAATCCCAGTATTTCATGTTTGTTACTGAAATTGCATGGCCAGAATATGAACAGTACTTCTAGGTAAAATTTTGATGTAAGTGATAATTGGAGCTGAACCATCACATTGAAGGGATGAAAGAAAATGAATGTCCCAGTCTATCCCTATATTGTGATAACGAACCATTCCTAGAGAATAAGGAAAGGCCAAATATGTTAAATAGGATTGAAATAGGACTTCCAATCAATATGACCTTTGTCAGAAAAGGCAAAAAAAAAAAATCTCATTTGAACAATTGCAGGTTGAATCAAACAATTCAGATAAGTATGCAGCTTATCTCCCAGTGTGGTTTGAGGTTTCATTTTGAATAGAACGCTCCTGAAAGAGTCTGGGTATATTATTACACTTTATTGGATTTTTATTTCTCAAGAGAACAGTTGTTTATTCTGATGGTCCTCCCATTTTGTAAATTTACATATTTTCTATTTGAAGCACTTCCCAAATTTTTCACTTCATGGAGTAATTCTTTACTTCTTGTTCCTCACTTCCTGCCAAGAACTGTTGGTGTGTACTGTTTGGTAATTGCCACTGTTAAGCCCTCTGAAGGGCCTTTATTCAAGTGTTAGATTTAGTGATTCTAGTTACTGTTGTTCTGGTAGCAATAAAAAGGCAAATGATGAGCAGGCTTTCAACAAACAGTCCTTTATTGGTGCCAATGCAACCCTGGACTAACTCCACCCTAAATCGTTGTGGCATACAACTATAGAAACTCAAAAAGGTTTGAATAATAACAGGAACTCTGTAGTAACAATGCAACTAGTGTATCCTAGTGTCCTCTGGCATTACCATCCTGTGAGGACAAATTAGGTCACTTTAATGCCTGTTTATGCTAGATTCATCTGATCAGTAGGACCTGAACCCCTTTCCGAGGCCTTCCCACAAGTGCTTCTGGGATGCTATAAACAGTGTGGTCTGTCAGTGTTAGTCCCTATGCAAGCCAAGCTCAGCCCAGTTCTCCCTTCCTATGCTACTCAAGTACCTCATTATCAATGTCCTCTACTCAACAGATTACTTGGGGCAGCCTCACCCCAGCCTTTTCTGACAGTGTACATCAAATTTCTAATATATGCTTAGGTGATGTCTTTCACCATTCCCAAGGCTGTCATTTTTCCAGATGTTTAAGTGACCTTGGATTTGCTGCAAAGTTTGAAAAAATGCTTTGTTCTCCTGGACCTTTTCCCTTAAGAAAGCAACGTTGTTCAATCTTCAGGCTCAATCTCAGGGAATGACATCTTTCCAGAAATCAGTTCTTTCAGCATCTCTTTTTAACTCATCTCCCCCCAGTGACTTTAAGCTACATCAAAGGTTTAGGTGAGTTCAGATGCCAAGATGTTACCCCATTCCATTACTCATTGTCCTTGTTAATCCTGTGCCTCCTTATACACACACACACATACACACACACACATACACACACACACACACACACACACACACACACAAGTCTGCATGCATATTAACTCATGACCATAGACCAATAGAACCCCAGAAGAACTACACGTCAACCATAAAAAACAGCCTTGCCCTTAGTTTGAGATCAACAAAAACATCCTTATTAGCATTTATTCAAAGTTCCTCTTGACAAACAAAATACCTCTTTTTGTGGTTAATAAAAAGTTTCTCCTTATTAGAACTCTAACATGCTAGGACTAATCTGACTCCCTTTAAGAATTAGAAGGAAGGCCAGGTGTGATGGCTCACACCTGTAAACCCAGCACTTTGAAAGGCCAAGGCAAGAAGATTGCCTAAACTCAGGAGTTTGACACTAGCCTGGACAACATGGCGATATCTTATCTCTACATTAAACTTAAAAATTAGCAGGGAGTGGTGGCGCACATCTGTTGTTCCAGCTACTTGGAAGACTGAGGTAGAAGGATTGCCTGGGCCTAGCAGGTTGAGCCTACAGTAACCATGATCATGCCACTGCGCTCCAGCCTGGTCAACAGAGTGAGACTCCATCTCAAAACACAACAAAACAAAAAACTACTACTTGGAACTCTTGCACAGTGACTAAGAACCAGAAAAAAAAAGTATTAGAAGGAGAAGCCAAAACATTAGAAATTGGATTTTTAAAATGCAGATACATCTCTGGAAACACTGCATGTGTACCAATTCACCTGACAGAAATTTCAGGCTGATCAATATTTACTGAGTTTATGCATATCCTAATAACTAGCTATGATGAACTTCCTAATTTCTAGACAGTTTGCTATCATTTTGGCAGGGGTAATTTTTTTCTTGTTCTCCTACTTATTGCACTATTTAAACCTTACTTGCTGTTTGTCAGCAAAAACAAAAATGATATAATGATATAATTACTACAACTTCTACTATTCCTACTTTCACTATTGCTGCTACCTTCATTTCTTCTCATTTATCATGTTCCAGCACAATCCATATAGCATCTCATTAAGTCCTCACAACATTTGGAAATAGTTTTTATTTGCACCTTTCAGATGAGAATATGGAAACTCACTGTACTATCAAACTTAATCATCACTAACTTTCCTAAAGAAGGAGATTGGTTTACCTAGCATAATCTAGTTTTACTGTCCAAGTAGAACTAGGTAGCCACTAGGCACAGGCAGCTATTTACACTTAAATTAGCCAAAATAATATCAAAATTCATTTTCTCATTTGCAATGGCCATATTTCATATGCTCAACAGCTATATGTGCTAGCAGCTACTCTTGAACTGTACAGATTATAAAACATTTCCATTATCATAGAAGATTCTGTTGAATTGCACTGATAATAGTCCACCCTCATCATAGTTCTTCTTTCAGCTGAAAGCATCAGTACCCTGAGTTTTCCTGACACATACATCTATCCTGACTTCCAGTGACCGTCTATCCTGCATACTGATCCCAACAAATGTTAAAACAACTTTATCTATTTTCAGGTATATGTTCCTTTAGTAGGCTCCATAGTGAATTTCGTTCTTGCTTAGCAAGAAAATATAGAATTGCAGCCATTCTTCCAATTATGCTCTACTTTTCTGATGCCATTTCTTTCTACATTTACTATATACTGTGTCATCTTTTGGCAGACATTTAAAAAAATGTAACTTGCTCTGTTGCCCAGGCTGGAGTGCAATGAAGCAATCACATATCACCACAGCCTTAAACTCCTAGGCTCAAGTGATCCTCCACTGGCAGACATTTTAGGCAGCAGTTAAGCTCATGGTGTATAGCACAAAGCATGCCCTTAACTCAACTGGAATGAAAATAATATGGAAAGCCATGACTGAATCCTCAAACACATAAAATGCAGAACCATATCACAACCACTACTTGAATGACAATGATTAAAACTTTCCATCAGTGGTGAAACATATCCCTATTTCAGAGTTTTTTAAGTGTGAAAATAAAAATTCTCCTTACAATAAGTAAAATGTAAAAGCTGTGAGTCTATGTCCTACCACTGAATTCTGTGCGGCTGAGGATTTATCCAACCGCTCAAGCCTACTTTCTAATCAGTAAAATAAGCACAGTAATGTCTATTCCACCTAATGATTGCATTGACAAATTAATACTTAGCACTTATTAAGCAACTTTCATGTACTAGGTATTGTGCAGTGGGTTGAAAACACTTGGACAAGACTTGCTCTTATTCTCTTATTAAGTATTATAGTGACCAAGTAAAAGACAGGAGGTGTGGCACTAAAGAGTGACTGACAAATTTATGGAGACAGAGATAAAGGCAGCTCAACAATGGCAGTTAAGACAGTTTATCAAAGAGGTCTGTGCATGTGAATTCCTTCCCCCCTCCTTCAACCATGAGTGAATGTCTCAGAGCAGAGGCAATGAACAATTTTTTTTTTAGAAAATTTGTTTATCTTTGTGGATTGTCAGAAGCAAGAATGGATCACTTTAAGAGTCTTAGTTTGCTTCAAAATAAAATAACAGTCTTTTAGTACATGTATCTCAGACCATGGGATGACAGATAGCAAAGTCTTTACTCTGGCCCTTTCCCAAAGTGGCTATATTTAGTTTCTTACCAGAAATAGTAGAGAATGGATTTATACTTTCTGAGCTTATCATTTCCTTGTATTAGGATTTTATTGTGTGCTTTAAAAAAAAAAAAAGAATATGTTGGTAGGTTTTCAGTGACCACCTGTCTTAGTCCAGTCATACTGTCATAACAAAATACCTTCAGGTCGTTAATTTCTAAACAACAGAAATTTATTTCTCACAGTTCTGGAGGCTTGGAGGCCCAACCTCAAGACACTGGCAGATTCAGTGTCTGGTGACAGCCTGTTCCTTATAAATAGCAATTTCTGGGTTCTTAGATAGCAAAAAGGGGCAAATACTGTGTCCTCACATGCTACAAGAGGTGAAAGGATCAGGCAGCTATCTGAAGCCTTTTTTATAAAAGCATTAATTCCATTCACAAAGATGGAGCCCTCATGACTTAATCACTTCCCAAAAAGACCCCACCTGTTATATCACCACAATGGGGATTCAGTTTCAGTATGAATTTTGGAGGGACACATTTAAACTATTGCACCATCATTCAATGCTTTAGAACTATTACCTCATTTAATTCTCACAAGTTTAAAATAATTTAGGAGACCAAACAACAACAACAAAAAAGCTTTAGAACACACCACTCTAAACCATAATTAACGTAACTTAGAAACCTGCAGAGGAATCAAACATTCCTCCTAACCATAATAGGTCCTAGAATAAAATGATTTGATATAAATAGTTTATATAGTGTTGATTCACTTCATTAAAATAAAAGTGTCAGTATTTCTTTTCTAATGGTGTGTATAACATAAACAGTACATATTTAATATGTAACTCTAAACTAAATTTCCTCTTTTATAATAGATAACCTTTGCATTCTTGGACTCAGCCCTGATTTCTTGCATCACTGACTCACTCATCTAGTCTATAGTCTATGGACAGACATCATGCCATTGTCTGTGAGACTCTTTTGCGTTCTTTCTTAGGAATTTCGCTAGCTAACCTTCGTTGCTCCAACATAGTCACTTTGTTATATCTTGTCAGCAATTCCCTTGATGTTTTGCTTTAGACTTTCACTCTCTCACACACAGATTGGCCATTTTATGCCTCCAGCAGCTGAAATCTGTGCTTACTTTGACCCAAGATGGAGCTAGGAGTCACCTCTGCTCACTTTCACCAATATAGCAGTTCCCAACCTTTTTAGCACCAGGGGCCAATTTTATGGAAGACAAGTTTTCTACAACCTGGGAGAGTGGGGCTATCATCAGGCATTAGATTCTCATAAGAAGCACCCAACCTAGATCCCTTGTGTGCTCAGTTCACATTAGGGTTGGCACTCCTATGAGAATCTAGTGCTGTAGCTCATCTGACAGAAGACCCAGCTCTGCTTGCCTGTGCTCACCTCCTGCTGTGCCACCTGGTTCTTAACAGGCCAAGGGCCAGTACCAGTCTGCTGCCTGGGGATTGGAGACCCCTGCACCAATAGACCTGCCTCTCAGAAATTCCTATCCATCTTGGAACTATGATTCCTTATTACCACACAAAGGATTGGACTGTGTCCCAGCCCCAAAGATGAAACTTTGAAATATTAAAACTAACATTTAAAATTCATTTATTGTTGTAAAAGTAATTGTGGCTCAAGGTCTTGCAGAACATCTCTTTACAGACTTTTAAAAGATGGGACTTGGGCTTAATGTACTGAATGTTCTCACCAAAAAGCCCCCACACCAACTTCAGTACCACCACCATTGAGAGAGATCCACTTGCTCCCATTTGTTGAGCCGAGGATACCTTCTGAATGGTACTGAGTGCTGCTTTAGAACAATTTGAGACATCTGCCAGAATGGCTGTTTCCATTTTGTACCTTATAATCAGAAAATGGGAGCAGAGAAAACATATTTTATGCTAAAGTATAGAGTATTTTCTTTGTATAGAGCTAGCCTTATTATTTTGACCTTGGGACATGATATTAAAGTATGTAGTGTATTCATACAGGTAGAGAAACAGAATTGTCCTTAAAACCACTTTATTTAATGTATTCTGTATTCAGAGCTAGCATAATAATTTCTTTATTTCACTTTTGAATATTTTATAAGCCCTTTTTGAATACAGTCTACTAACTTTGAAGACTGTCCTATTTTGATGCCTTTTCTCCAACCTCAGTGCTCTACCCAACAGTACAGCTTAGCTCATTTAGATGTAATTAAAGTCAATGAGAATTTAAACAATTCTATAGGTCTGGAGAGTCCCTACTTAGTACCAAATAAATTAATTATGAAGATGTAATTTAATCTTATTCCCGTTTAACACTAGCTGAAAATAGAGGAAGGTGAGACACAGGCTTTAAATTAAGCTTTAAAATAACTCTTGGATGTATATAAATAATGACTTTAAGAATTTTTTAAAAGACTGATAGGTGACGACATGATTTGCTAAGCTGGACCTTTTTTGTGAAATCAACTATCATTTAGCTTTCTCCCCGTGTTAGGTTAAATCAGAACATACATCTTTCAGATAACAGAATCAGTGAAAACTCACTATTTAAATGTCTAAAATAGTTAGCAGTTGGAATTTCTGGAGAGATTTTACCAACTCCTAGTATTTACCTGCTTCATGTATTTTACCTTCCAGTACTATTAAAAGCATACTTAAACAAAATTATTTTTAAATAACTGTCAAACCTATTTTTGTTCTGAAACCTGATGTAGGTAGGTCTTTATTCATCAAACCCGGGGTGAACAGGGCTGAATCTGCCCAATTTCCACATTTCAACTTCCTCTAAACTACAAGAAATGTGTGTGTGAGAGTATGTATATGTGTGTGTGTTTGGGGAAAAAAAAAATGTTTTATTTCTTTTGCCCCCTCCTTTGGTCTTTAAGATTTTTGTCCTACTAATAAGTGTAATGCATATTTTATATAAAATTTGAAAAATAAAATACTACAAATAATAAATTTAAACCCAACCACAATATGCCATTCAGATAAAACTGCCCATATATTTTAGTGCATTTCCTTCCAGTCTTTTCTGTGTGTATGTTTGGTGTTTTTATTAAACAAAATTTGTCAGTTATTCTGGATATACTGTTTGTCTGCTCTTTCACATAATAATATACATGTATATATTATAACTTATTTTCCCCTTTTAATTTTTTTTATTTTAAAGATGTGGAGTACAATTCAGGGTTAGGCATACAAATGTTCATTATGCAAGTACACTTGTTGATGAGTTGTGTGCCACACCCCCTTCCCTAGGCAGATTCCCACTACTGCTAATCCCGCTTCTCCTCTCCCCTCCTGGCAGTTTCCCGCTACAGCCAATTCTTTTCTTAGAGTATTATGATAATTGTTCTAGGTCTGCTTATAAGTGAGAACATGTGATACTCAGTTCTTTGTTTCTGTGAAAGATTACCCAGTATTATAGATTCTGAGTCTATCCAGGTTGTTGTGAAGTTCATGATTTTGTTCTTCTTTATGGCTGCATAATATTCCATCATGTATATGTACCACATTTTTTTAATGCAGTCCTTTTTTGATGGACAGCTCAGTTGGTTCCATGTTCTTACTACTATGAACAATGCTGCAATAAACATATGTGTGCAGGTACCTTTTTTATAAAGTGATTTGAGGAGTTCTGGTTATATTCCCAGTTAGGAGGATTGCAGGGTCATATGGAAGGTTGATTTTAGATATTTTACGAATTGCCACACTGTTTTCCACAGAGGTTGTACTAGTTTACACTCCCACCAACAGTATAGAAGTGTTTCCTTTTCACCACAACCTCTCCAGCATCTGTTGTTTTTTGAGTTATTGACATTATAACTTATTATTTTTCCCCATGCCACTAAATCTTTTTGTGTAATGTCAATCATATTTTATCATATTCAATTTAGCCATTCCCTGTTTATGAGTATGTATGTGGTTTCCAACTTACTAAATTAATGCTTCAATTAATATTCTTGAACATAAGTCTTTCCATAATCAACTGCCTTCTAGGAGTAAAATACTGAGGGAAATGATGCTCAGATTTATACATCTGGAAAGTATTTTACTATCATTTATGTACCTTTTTACTAAAAATATATAATGGCTGGAAATGTTTTCATTGACCTAAAAAATGTGCTATTATAAATTCACTACTTATAATAGCCAGGCAATCCTTGGTTATGTCTAAACACAACACGCATTCAAACTAAAAATCAAAATCTTGCTTTCTACAATCGTGTTTTCCCCACATCCCACTGAAACATTTACAGAAGGTTTTCTTTGATCTTCTGAAATTGCAGCATTCAAAACCCCTCCTTGGCCTTTGTGTAGCATAGGACAATATTGATCCTATGACTAATACCTGTCCACCCAAATGCCCCCACACACATTCTCTCCTGGTTTTTCTGCCTCTCAATGGTCTCATCTTCTTTTGCTGGTTCACTCACTTGCCTTCTCTTTCAAGTACACATATTTCCCCTGAGGTCTCCCAGCTACCCCCATTGCCTCAGCAGCCCCTTTTGAGCACCGGCTTTAGTCACAAAGACACTTAAGTTTATGTTTCCAGAGAACAATTATTTTTGAGCTTCAGAATCACACTTCCAACTGCCTATTAGGCATTTCCACTAATGGCATCTTAACGTCAATATATGCAGAGCTGAACTTATTCTCTTCTTCTTCCACACTATTTCACCCAAACCTTAATGTTCCTCTAATGTTATAATTATTGAATAACGATTTCTCATAATGTTCTAAAGACAAATCTTGTACTTGTGTAACAAAAATGAATATAGATAATTTCAGACACCATTTTCTTCCACTAATGGGTTGGATCTTTTCTCAAATTCAGTTGACCTGAATTATATGTAATACCAGTGTCATTTGTTTAGACACATAAATTGGTCTTTACACAGATCAGAGTTCTAAAGTGTTTAAGTGCTAAACCTAGAAAGAGAGGGACCTTAAAAGACTATCTAGTTCAACTTTCTCATTTCATGGATAAGGTACCCAAAACCGAAAGGGGCAATCTGGCTTTGTCAAAGTCACACATCTTGCACCAGATGAGGTATGCCCTGACACAAATAACAGTGACTTTTTTTCTAAACCTATATGCCTATATGTGCATGCAGAATACAATTATTGAAATATTTAAAGGTTCTCATTTGTTGAGAATGGTTTGCAATCTTTGAAGAAAGACAGAAAGTTGAAATGGTGGTTAGCAACCTTTTAGAAGCATTGTTATGTTTCTATTTCAAACTTCAAAAACTGGAAATTTGTGAATAATCAAGAGAAACATTGGGCTGAAGTTCACATTTGTAGTATTTCTGGAAATAGGAGGTTTTATTAAACAATTTAGGTTTAAATGCTTGAAACCAGTGTTTTCTCCCTCAGATAACAAACTGTTCTCAAGTATTTAGAAAGCGCTCTTTTGTATATGCATGACTTGGATGGTTCCCAGCTGCCTATAAAATAAAATCTATGTTCTTATTCACGTAGAAAACATCTCATAACCTACCCCTAACCTAATGTTGCTGTTTCATCTTCTGTCACTGCTCCTTTTCCTCACCCCAGGACCCTGTTCTAGTCCCATTAAATTACTTGCCATTTCCCAAAATAACATTTCACACTCCACTAATGCTTGTCATGTCATTTCCTTTATTTTACATTTCCTTCCTTCTCATTTTAACTCTCCTCCTTAACATCCAAACTCCAGTTCATTCTACATAGCCCAGCTCAGTTGTCACCCATGACCCCCTCTATAAAGCCCTTGGAGCACTCCAGGCAAAAGAAATCTCTCTTTCATGGGATGCCCCAAGCACCTGACCAATCCTTCCAACTTCCTCAGACATAGTCATTTTCCTGTTTCTCTGCTGCCTCCCCTTTGACGATAGACTAGATTCTCCTCAAGGAAAACATACTGGGTCTTATTTGCCCTTGCAGTTCCAGCACCTAGTGCCAAGCTAATCTTTGTTAAAGGACTGATTTTTCAAGGAATGCCGAAATGACTCTTTTCATTGATTATACAGTTTATTTTTTCAATGCATAATTTTTTTAGAAGAGGAATCCTCTTAGATAACACTTGGTTAGTTTAGTTCTAATAATTTTGTAGGCTGGAAAGCAGTAAATATATTATCCTCTTACAATGCCTAAAGCTCTCACTTAACAATGACCAATTTCCACTTAATTTAAGATTTAGTTATAATAAAGAAAACAGATTGAAGTTTCCAAAGCCTTAGAACCAAATTTTATATTGCCATTTAAAAAGTATAGTATTGTAATTTTCAGCTCAGTATAATTGTTGCAATGTCTAACATGGGACTATCTGGTCTTACTGGACATATTACTTTCTTTCTCCTTACTCATTTAAATAGAACCAAGAATCAGGGTTTGATATGCATAATTATATACAAAAGTCTTTATTCATAGTACCTTAAGAACTGTTTCTTTTAGAGGGTTACCAAATTACTAAAATACATTTAAACTTAGCCATGTTCTAATTTATGTTTCAACTAAAGTTCCATGGTAAACTATCAAACAAGACTATTTTATTTCACACAAACCCAACATAGCAAATCACCCTCCCAAGTGATAAATTGTCATGTTAGTCAGTAAATACTTACAAAAAATGCTTACATTTTAATTGGATTCTTTCCTTGAGCTGTAAGTCCCATCAGCCATTATTAAGTATTAACCTACTGTCAGACTTTAGCTGTAACATGTATATTGTCTTATTATTGGTATACAATAGCCATACTAAGTATCAAGAAAAGATTCTTGCATTTGAACATGCCCTGTTTTTTAATAATTGAAAAATTCAAAAATAACATTAAAAAAAAGAAAGAAAAACCTCAGCTCAGTAACCCAGGTTTGCCAGGTTGTGTCTTCTGAAAGTGAATTCAATTTACATAATATGAGATGCTATTTTAGTACATAATGTAAAGTGAAATGCTATGTTGTCTAGTTGTATTATACCAGTCAAGTTCTGAATAAATCACTCAACCTTGCCCTTGATTTGCTTTGGAAAGGGACTATTGTATACTCATTTCTTTTATGCTTTAAAAAAATTGATTGTCATAGTGAGTAAATGACCAAAATCTCTTTGCTTAAATGACTTTTAAGTAACATGGTAATTTATAATGATAATACATACATCTCTGGGGCTATTTTGGGAGGGGATTATTTGTTCAATGTTAAGTATGTGTCTAAGGCATGTTATTGACCATCAACATTAATATGTTTAATTATCCTATTATGCTAAAAATAATACTCAAATTTATAATTTCCCTCCCCAACAATTAGTAAGTTCATATGTATTACATTCCTTTACTTATCAAATTTTATTAGCTCTGAACGTTTGACCAAATAGTGCTTAAGTGCTTAATCATCATCCTACGTGGTCTTCTTTCCCACAGAATCTGCCATCATTCTTTTTGGGGGGGGGTTATAGCTATGGATATTTATTAGATATTTATTGTATTAGAAACAAAAGCTGAAAAAAATCAAAGACTTAATTCCAATTCAATTTGAATAGTAAATAATAATATTATGACATTAATGTAAGTAATATATTTTATAAAAATAACTATATTTTCCAAAAAAAATTTTAAAAAAAAGAAGAAGAAGAAGAAGTGACATTGTTTAACTTTTTTTTTTGAGTTGGAATCTTACTCTGTTGCCCATACTGGAGTGCAGTGGCCGCTCCCGGCCACTGCAGCCTTGACCTGCTAGGGTCCAGTGATCCTTTCACCTCAGCCTTCCTAGTAACTGGAACTACAGGCGCGCACTACCACGCCTGGCTAATTTTTTTTTGATTTATTGTAGAAATGAGGTCTCACCAAGTTGCCCAGGCAGATCTCAAACCTGCAGGCTCAGGCAATCCACTCACCTCAGCCTCCGAAAGCGCAGGTTTACAGTCTGAGCCACTGAGCCCAGCTTGTTTAACATTTTTTGCAAATATCTTTGATGACTGTGTTAACAGAAGACACCAGAATTTCCACATTTGTTTTTGAATTCAGTCTGTTGTTATATGTTGCTTTGATTGTTATGAAGAAAATCCTACTTCATGCAAATATGTATTTGGGAAAAGAAATGAAGTTTTAATATTTTTCAGATAATTATAGATATTATTCTTTGATATTACACCCAAATTCCCCAAGCAGTAATTTCTTAAAAGTTAGTTACCGTGTAAAACTTGAAATTATATCATGAAACGTCTTGTTCTTTGTTGCATTACAGTCTATCAGTCCATCTTACACTTTGGATGCATCTTTCATACTTCATGGTTTGGTACCATCACACATTGGACATTTGGAAAATACCAATTCACCAAGTTAGGCAGATCTTCCAAATGTTGGCCCAGTCATTCTAATATTCATGTGTGTGTACATGCATATCACATTGATTAAAATCCTCACCTACAAAATTATGAACTTCACAGCAACTTGGATAGACCTAGAGGGTATAAATCTGAGTGATCTATCAGAGAAACAAAGAACTGAGCATCACATGTTCTCACTCATAAGCGAACCCCGAACAACTATGTAATACTGTAAGAAAGGGATTGGCAGTAGTTGGAAAATGCCAGAGGAGGGCTGGGGTAGGATTGGCAGCAGTGGGAAACCACGAGGGGAGAAGGAGGGTACACTTCATCAACAAGGGCATTGCATAATGAACATTTGTATACCCAACCCTGAATTGTACCCACATCTTTAAAATCAAAATAAAATAAAATAAAATCACATTAAAAAATCCTCACCTATCTCATCAGAAAACTGTAAGTATTAGAAAGCTGTCGAGCTTATGACAGTATATACGCTTTCCTATATTTCTAATTTTCGCTCAAAATCTCAAGTTTTATTTTTGGCAACAAATGCTATTAGTTGTTTTCCCTGAAGAGACAGTTTCACTTTCTTCATCTTCAAGAAAATAATTATTCATTTCCCTTTCCTTTACTCACACAGTGATTCCCTTCCCATCCTATTCTTTTTCCCATGAGCTTTGAATCCTTCATAATTCTTCATTTGCTTTTACTTTACTCACACAGTGATTCTCTTTCTATCCTATTATTTTTTCCATGAGCTTTGCATCCTGTCTATGCCACAGAAGGGAAGTTGATTCATCTATCCATCATTTAATTATTATTACTGATTTATTTTTTCTACAAATGTGTACTGAACACCAACTATGTGCTAGGAAGGTAGTAGATATTGAATAGAAGAGAATGGTGTATTGAAGATGACTCATTTTTTAAGTCAAAGTATTTACAATCCTCACTCTGAAAAAAAGGGACATTGTAGAAATAAAGATGATTGAAATACAATCTTTGCCTTCTAGAATTGTTTAATCCAAGAAAGGAGAAAGACAGGTTGACAAATGTAAGCTGTGCTATAGAGAACCAAGACATTTATTCTGGTGACTTTGCATTGCATATTTAAATGTTACTCCTATATTCATACTTCTACTATAGTTAGAACAACAGATTATACATATATAACAGAGTCCTACCTATTCTGTAAATTATTTTCCAACTACTATTTCTTATATTTTAACTCCCATTGCACTTTGTCTACATCATACATTGTAATAAATGGTTTTGCTTTTAAATAGTGGAAGCAGCAGAATGCAAAGTCAAAGCACCCCTGGCTTCCTTTCCTGGACTCTTTGCTCTCCTGTGGACCCTGGACTCAGTTCATCAGCTTCCCTTCTTTGTGTGTTATCCATGTTCCCTTAACTGACTACTCGCCTTCCAGGATCCCAGCACAGCGGGCACAGTATACTCTTCCTCTTTCTACTGTTCCTAATCTACTGTAAAAAACTCAACATTTTACAAGAATATTATTTTCCTACTAATATTATAAAACAAACAGTTTAATTGAATAATAAATAACAACATAATTAGTTATTTTAAAGCAATAGGCCACAGACTGGGGCCAGGACAGGGTGGAGGAATGTACACAAAAGATTCCTTCAAGAAGTATGTAACTAAATCTATATGTCTCATCCATTTACATGCTACTCTTTATGTCATGTGTGTTATCATTTAATGGATATTACAAGTGAAACTCTGAACATGGCCTTTGAGTAACTGTTTGACCTTTTAAAAAATTGTCTTATACCAAAAGATTGGGAAGGACGTAAGTAATAAAAGTTTTTGTTCAGAAAGCAAATGGATTACACTTGATGGTTTGTTTTTTTTTTCACTAACCCTACATTTTAATTCTTTAAAGTTAATTAGTTTGAGTAAATTGATCTTTTTTCTGATGCTCCTGATATATGGTGGGAAAAAACAGCCTTTGGAAACAAACAGTCCTAGATTTAAAGCACCTATGTGGGTTTAGGCAAGTTCCTTAACTTCTATAGTCCTTAGCTTCCTCATCTATGAAATGAGAATAATTTCTCACTCATTCTTTCAGGCATCTGTTCATTCAACAGAAATGTATTGAACATTCTATGCACTAGAAATCATGTTGAGTGTTAAGGTTATAACTCAAAAAAAAAAAAAAAAGACACAAGGTCATGGTACCTATAATCTTTTGGGGAATATAGTATTTAAAATTCAGTGTGTTGCCGGGCTCAGTGGCTCAGCCTGTAATCTCACGCCTTGGGAGGCAGAAGTGAGTGGATTCCCTGAGCCCGTGGGTTCGAGACCTGCCTGGGCAACTTGGTGAGATCTCATCTCTACAATAAATAAAAAAAAATTAGCTGGGTATGGTAACGCACGCCTGTAGTTCCAGCTACTGGAAGGCTGAGGCGGAAGGATCACCGGAGCCCAGCAGGTCAAGGCTGTGCTGGCCGGGAGCAGCCACTGCACTCCAGTCTGGGCGACAGAGTGAGACTCCAACTCAAAAAAAAAAAAAAAAAAAATTCAGTGTGTCTTTGATACTTTCAGCACATCTCAATTTGAACCAGTCATATTTCAATTTCTCAGGAGCCACATGTGACAAAAGCACTGAAGTTGAATGCAACTTCTCACAATAACACTAGGAACACAGATGTCACCGGGTTCCTAGAACACTGACCTAGCTGAAGAAGACTGTTACTACAAGGGACCCATCCTCCAAAAAATAACTGGTTTTTTGGGGGGGTTCCCCTCATACATTCACAGTCTTGTTATACCTTAATCATTGCTTTTTAAAGTGTATTTGTAAAAGCAATGCATAAAGCACGTATTTCTGGATTTAAATATTTAGGAAGTTATCACTGCTTCTCCAGAAGAGGATTTTATGGGCTTTTTTGTGCTATATATTCATGACTTTATAGCATGATAAAGAAACATTTGAAAAAAGCTTGTAATATGTATAATTTTATATAGTGACAATGAATATTATAACATGGTCATGAATTTAGGAAGATATGTAGTTATATGTGTCAATAGACATTGAATATCCCTTACACTCTTAAAATTGTTTATATTGGAGCTCACAGATTTACCATAGCTACAGTAAATTTACAGCAATGCAAAGTGTTTGGTATGTAAGAAAATGGCTCTCCTGATAGAAAGCAAAAAAGAACATGAATCTATCATGCTGACTGACTACAAAGGCTAGCTTATATAATGTAGGAAATGATCACAATACAAACTTACAGTGATCTACGACCATGGTTAATACCAAGATTCCTGAGGAAAATGACATTTTTTCAACCTCAGGTGAAATTCATAAATCACCAAGTATCAGCCAGCACAAATGATTTAAAACAATATTTTTTCTAACAAAATTGTTTTCCTCCTCTGCTATATTATATTAATCTAAAGGGAAAATATGGAATTAATTTTATGTTCAAGTTTTAAAAGAAAAAATATATGTTCTGTGGGTGTGCTTAAGGTTTATAAACATATGAAATCAAAATTAACGTATAAAGACTGTGAATCAAAATGGGAAATACAGTTTCTAGTTACAAAGGTTGAATTTAAACACTATTATCTATTTGGCACTAGTTACTGCCATCTGCATTAGAATAGAGCTGAAGAGAGGGAAAAGCCAGAGAATGAGTTGTAGATGGTTTTGCTCAAAAATGAGAATTAAAATGCTTATTTGAAGAGTCTCATTTTTTTTCATCTGTATATCTATAACTTGCTGTCCTTTTAGTATATTGGAATCTATATTTCTAAGATAAAGAATCAGGTCATTTTCAAACTTTTACATAAAAGTCAATAATCTAAAAGTTACCATATTCTGTGGCCCTGAAGATAATTCTAAATTAAACTCTGATGTTTTATGAAATTATTCACTTATTCCCCATTTCTTTGCATATTATAATATATTGCTTACCAAAAAGATACAATTATTTTCTAGGCACATGGTACAGATACTAACTTAAAAGGCTTATTACTTTGTGTAGAAAATGGTATATTTATCATTTTTAAATATACTTTTGAAAGTCAAACTTGTAATGCAAGAAATATCCATTTGTAAGGTTTATTCACATTTAAAATTTTTTTAATGTGTAAAATTATAGGTTTTTATTGACTAGCATAGTCAATTATTTCAGCAGTGTTTTAAAATGACTAGCCTTTTGCTCTAAATAAACAAGAATATTTTGGCTTTAAAAGGCTAAAAAAAGTTTTGTGTTTAAGGTTAAACTCTAATAGGTAATGTTATAAGAATTTCTGTAATTACTTAAGCTTCTCTAATATTTCACAAATGCCCCTGATACATTTAATATGCAATTTGACAAGAAGCAACTAAAATTATATAGTTTTGAATTAGAATTGTCTTATACATTGTGAAATATTTCTTGGGTATGTTCTGAATAAAAAGTATATCTAAAATAAAATCAAATTTAATCTCAGAGAGAAATTGATCAAAAGAGAGAATACTACCATTCAAATTGTGCTTATAAACTATGTGTTCAGTAGTTAATTTTTAAGATTTGTACTAAGATTTTACCTCCACTGATATGACTATTAGAACCAGAAACAATTTTATTTCAGAATAAACTTATTTCAGATATTTCCTCAGTAAGTGTCTAAGATGGCCAGGTTCGGTGACTCAGTCTATAATCCCATGCCTTGGGAGGCCAAGGAGAGTGAATTGACTGAGCCCACGGGTTCAAGACCCACCTGGCCAACTTGGTAAGACCTCATCTCTACAATAAATCAAAAAAATTAGCCAGGTGTGGTAACACATGCCTGTAGTTCCAGCTACTTGGAAGGCTGAGGCCGAAGGATTATCAGAGCCCAGCAGGTCAAGGCTGCAGTAGCAGGGAACAGCCACTGCACTCCGGTCTGAGTGACAGAGTGAGACTCCAACTCAAAAAAATAAAAAATAAAATAAAATAAAAAAGAAAGTATCTGAGATAACTTTTGGCATTCAAAATTGTACAGTAAGTATAACGTCTTTTGACTGAAAAAGAGGCAAACTGGCATAAGTTAAAAGTTGAATCTGTATGCTACTCTGGCAAACTGATGCAAAGTTGTGGTCTGAAATTACTCAAAATTTTAGGAAAAGAATGCAATTTGTGGAATGTATGTTCTCAGTAGTCAGAGAACCCTAATTATTTGCATTTCCCAAATAAAAGAGGAAATCATGAACATGTTTGATTTTTTAAAAAATTGTATCACTATAAATGAGTTAAACAATAATAAATTCAAGTCAAATTTGATCAGTAATATATTAAATTATGCCAAGATTTTTTGAAATTTTTTTAAATTATAAGAATGTGGGGTACTGCCAGAAGCTGCAACCTCTAACGAGGCAAAATGGAGGTTACCTGAATGTGGGAAAAACGCTGGCTGGGAGCAGAGCCCCAGTGGGAAGCGGCCATGATGGAGACAGAGCCCCATGGATCCTATTGACGGGCCCCTTTAGTCTTAAAGGAATGCGTGCATAGGCCTAAAAGACACTTCCCTTGTAACAAATAGCACGTTACTCAGGATGTGCGAGGATGTTAAGAAAACTGTGAAACTATGTATCGAAACTTAATGTAGGAAAAACAGCAAAATATTCCCCCTTGAGACATAAGAGAATGTTTTTGAATGGCATTTGAGAAAAACAAGCTGCAGACGTGATTTTAGATTTTAGAGGGATTATAGAATAATTAAAGAAAGAATAGAAATAAGATAATAAACTAGTTTAAGATTTGAATAAGATTTAGATAATTAGACTAAAAGAATAGAGTAAATAAAATTAGAAATAAGTATAAAAATATATTAAATACATATTAATAGTATAGATAGAAGTAAAAGTGTATATAAGTATAAGATTAGATTTAGGTTTTTGAATTACAGCATGTTATAAGAAACTAGGTAAAATAGTTAAGATTAATAAGGTAGAATAAAGGTGAAATTTAGTAAATATAAATTTGTAATAGATAGAGAATAGTAAATATAAACGGTAAAGACAAACGAACTATATAAAATTTAAGAATAAGCCAATATAGTGCTGCTAAGTTGTATTATAGAAAGGAGATAGATTAGCAAAAATAAAAAAACTTAGAGGTTAGAGGGCATAGTTAATAAGTTTTGGCAGCTGTTGTTCGGTTCCTGTCTGTTGATCCAGATGTAAATAACACCACCGATAGCAGGAAGGAACAAAATGAAACTTGTAAAGGTCAACTTCCCCATAAACAAAAAGAAAAAACATGATGTAAGCATTTAATGTGTAACATGTGTTGCATTTTTGTGGGTACAGGAGTCAGTAAAAAAACTATATAAGCATGTAAGAATTGAATAAAAATTGGCAGAGTCCTGTACTCTACCCAAGAAGTTGACTCCTGTCATTCTTCTTTGCCGTTCCTGATTCTCCCCATTCAGGCCCTTACTCTCTCCTGGAGCTGGACTCCGGCAGGGTACAAGTGAGGATTAACTACATCAGTAGGCTGCATACAGATGTAGTTTGGGCTTCTAACTGGCCCTCACTCTTCCTGTCAATGAACCAAGTACACTTTGTATTGTCACATGCCCCCCAGTCCTCCTTCCTCCCTCCCTCCCCTAGCAGTGATCAGTGACTGTAGATCTCTCCCTAGTGCTAATGTGACTCAAGTTCAAGGCCCACTTATGGGTGAGAACATGTGGTATTCAGATCTTTGTTTCTGTAATAGGTCACTTAGTCTGATGGTCTCCAATTCCATCCAATTTGCTGTGAAGTCCATGATTTTGTTCTTCTTTATGGCTGCATAATACTCCATCATGTATATGTACAACATATTTTTCTCCAGTCTACTTTCAATGGGCAGTAGAATTGGTTCCATGCTTTAGCTATTATGAATAGTGTGGCAATAAACATGCATATGTCGGTGTCTTTTTTGTAGAACAATTTATGTTCCTCCAGGTATATTTCCAGGAAGGGGTTGCTAGATCATATGGAAGATCAATTTTTAGTTATTTTAGGAAATGCCACACTGTTTTCCATAGAGGTTGAACTAGCTTACACTCCCATCAACAGTGTAGAAGCATTCCCTATTGTTCACACCCATACTAGCATCTGTTGTTTTTTGACTTCTTAATGATAGTCATCCTTACTGGAGTTAGGTGGTATTTCATCATGCATTTCTCTGATAATTAGTGAGGCAGGGCGTTTTTTCATGTGTCTGCTGACTGCTTGTGTGTCATTTTTTGAGAAAAGTATGTCCGTGTCTTTTGCCCATGTTTTAATGAAGTTGTTTGTTTTTTTCCTTTCATTTCGTTTGAGTTCCTTATCTATCCTGGAATAAAGTCTTTGTCAGATGCTAATTTGCAAATATTTTCTCATTCTGTGTGTTGTCTCTTTACCCTCTTGATGGTTTCTTTTGCTGTGCAAAAGTTTTCAGTTTGATGAGGTACATGTCTATTAGCATCTGTGACTTTTGCTTTTGGGGACTTGGTCAATAATTCATTGATATGCATGTGAACTACATAAGTAGGCTGCATGCAGGTCAAGTTTGGGCTTCTAATTGGCCCTCATTCCTCTTGGCAATGAACCAAGTGTGCTTCATGTTGTTATACGTCCCCCACTCTCCTTCATCCCTCCCTCCCCTACTGGTACCCAGTGACTGCTGAACCCTCCATCATGCTAATGTGACTAATGTTCAAGGCCCACTTATGAGTGAAAATACGCAATATTCTGTTCTATTACTCTGATATGTATAAGAGTGTTTCCTACATTTTCTTCCAGGATTCTTATAGTTTGAGGTTTTACATTTAGGTCTTTGATCCATTTAGAGTTGACTTTTGTATATGGTGATAGGCAGGGATCCAGTTTCATTCTTCTGCATGTAACCAGCCAGTTTTCTCAGCACCATTTGCTAAATATGGTCTCTTTTCTATGATGATAGTTTTTGGTGGCTTTGATGAAGATAAGTTGGTCAAGAGACTGTGTTTTTGCTTCTGGACTCTCTGTCCTGTTCCGTTGGTCTATGTCGCTATTCTTCTACAAATATCAGACTGTTTTGGTTACAGTAGCCTTGTAATAAAGTTTAAAGTCTGGAAGTGTGATACTTCTCACTTTGTTGTTTTGTTTTGTTTTTGCTGAGGCTTGTTTTGGCATCATGCTTTTCTCTGTTTTCACATGAATTTCTGTTTTGTCATTTCTAGGTCTGAAAAAAAATGATGTTGGAAATTTGATGGGTATTGCATTGACTCTGTACATTGACTTTCATAGTATGAACATCTTGAAAATATTGATTCTTTCAGTTCATGAGTATGGAATGTTTCTCCATTTGTTTATATCATCCTTGATTTCTCTGAGAAACGTTTTGCAGTTCTCATTGTAAAGGTCTGGTTAAATTGATGCCAAGGTATTTCATTTGTGTGTGTGTGACTATTGTAACTAGGATTGTGCTTTTTATTTTGTATTCCACCTGCTTGTTACTTGTGTATGAGATCTGACAATTAAGTTTTCAAACTCATCCCAGAAAAAGTGCTACATACCTCATTGCTGAATATCACTATGGTCACCTTTGAAGTACTACTGTTGGAAAGTTATGCACCAGTGCAAGCACCTAGTGCACCCATCAAAGCAATCTTGGAACTCTTTCTCTGGAATGGCCATCAAAGCTGTAATCATGAGAATGTCAGAGTTTGAATTAGAGCAATGAACAAACATTAAATTTCTTGTTAAACTTAGCAAGAGTGGACGTCAAACCCAGGACATGTTAGTCCAAGTTTATGGAGATAATGCCATGAAGAAAACAGCAGTGTACAATGGATTAAACGTATTTCTGAGGAGAGCAAAAGCACCACTGATGAAGAAAAGTCAGGATGGCCAGTAATGAGCAGAACTGACTAAAACATTGCAAAAATTTATTAAATTGTATGTCAAAATCTCTGACTGATTGTGAGAAGAACAGCAGACCAAATAACCATTGATAGAGAAAAAGTTGGGAAAATCTTAACTGAAAATCTTGGCATGAGAAAGATATATGCAAAACTAGTCCCAAAGGAGCTCTTGCATCATGACAATGCACTAGCTCACACAACACTGTCCATGAGAGTTTTTAGCCAGTAAACAAATAATTGTATTGGAGCACCTTCCCTACTCACCTGATCTGGTCCCCAATGACTTTTTCTTTACATGAAGATAAAGCAAATATTAAAAGGAAGACATTTTGATGACATTTGGGACATCAAGAGTAATACAATGACAGCTCTGATGACCATTCCAGAAAAAGACTCCCAAATTGCTTTTACTGGTGGACTAGGTGCTGGCATCAGTGCATAGTGTCCCAAAAGGAGTAATTTGGAAGGTGACTGTAATGATATTCAACAATGAGGTAAGTAGCACTTTTTCTAGAATGAATTCGCAAACTTAATTGACAAACGTACAGAAAAGCAACTGACTTTTGCATATTGATTTTGTAACCCAAGACTTTACCAAAGTCATTTATCAGTGCAAGGAGGCTTTTGACAGATTCCTTGAGGTTTTTAAGGTATAAAATCATATTATCTGCAAATAGGGATAACTTAACTTCCTCTTTTCCTGTTTTGATACACCTGATTTCCTTCTCTTGTCTGATTGCTCTGGCTAGGACTCTTAGCACTATGTTGAACAGGAAGGGTGAGAATAGGCATCCTTGTCTTGTTCCTGTTATTAAGGGCAAATGTTTCCAGCTTCTGTTCATTGAGAAAAATGTTGGTTGTGGGTTTATCATATATAGCTCTTACTGTTTTGAGGAATGTTCCCTCTATGCCTAGGTACTCAAGGGTTTTTATCATAAAGGAATGCTGGATTTTGTTTAATGCTTTTTATGCATCTAATGATATACTCATGTGGTTCTTGGTTTTACATCTATTCATGTGCTCAATTACATTTATGGTCTTGTGAATGTTGAAACAGCCCTGCATCCCAGGAATGAAGCCCACCTGGTCATAGTAGATGATCCTTGAGATGTGTTGTTGGATCCAATTTGCTAGAATCTTGTTAAGAATGTTTGTGTCTGTGTTCATCAAAGATTAATTCTCTTTATTTTGGGGTTCTTTGCTGGGTTTGTGTATCAGTATGATGTTAGCATCATAAAATAGTTGAGAAGAATTCCATAATTCTCAGTTGCTGGAAATACTTTCAATAAGATTGGTATCAGCTCCTTCTTATATGTCTTGTAAAATTCGGCTGGGAAGTCATCTGGTCCAGGGCTTTCAGTTTCCTGGATTGCTATTTGTCTGTTTAGAGTTTCAATTTCTTCTTGTTTCCACCTGGGGAGGTTGTGTGATGTCAGAAATTCTTCCACTTTCTTTAGGTTTTCTAGTTTATTTGCATACAGATATTCACAGTAACCTGTGATAATCTTTTGAGTTTCTTCAGATTCAGTTGGGATTTTGCCTTTTGCATTTCTAATTGTGTTTATTCAGACTTTCTCTCATTTTTTTAAAGTCAATCTGGACAGGAGTCTGTCAAACTTATTCTTTCAAAGAACCAACTTTTCATCTTGTTGATCCTTTCTATGAGATTTTTTTCTACTATATCCTGCAGTTGTGATTTTATCTTGGTGATCTGGATTCTTCTGCTGAACTTAGGATTTAGATGATATTACCTTCCTAGCTCCCTTAGGTTGACATTAGGCTGTTTACATGTGATCTTTCTGTTCTCTTGATGTGTGCATGCGTGTTATAAATTTTTCTCTTAATGCTTGTATGACATTCCAGAGATTATGATTAGATGTGTCTGTCTTCATTTGTTTCCAGGAATCTTTTTATTTCTGTCTTGATTGCTGTGTTACCCAGAAGTCATTCAGCAGCAAGTTATTAAATGTCCATGTATTTTTGTGTTTTGGGGGAAGGGGATATTGTTGGTAGCTATATTTATTTTTATTCCACTGTGATTGAGAAGATGCATTGTATTATTTCAATCTTTTGAAATTTGTTCATCCTTGATTTATGTCCAAGAATGTGATTGATCTTGGATTATGTTCCATGTTGCTGATAAGTAGAATGTATACTCCTTAGATATTGAGTGGAGTGTTCTATAGATGTCTATTAAATCCACTTGATCGAGCATTGAGTTAAGGTTTCATATCTCCGTGTTGGTTTTTTGCTTCTAGAATCTATCTAGAGCTGTTTGTGGGTTAAGTCTCCAACTTTGATTTTGTGAGAGTCATTGTCTTCTTTTAGTTTACTTAGTAGTTGCCTTATAAAACTTGGTGTTCCTGTGTTGAATGCATATATGTTTAAGATGGATATTCCTTGCTGGTGATGTCTTTTATCATTATATAGTGTCCTTCCATGTCCTCTTTAACTTTTGATAGTTTGAAGTCTGCTTTGTCTGATATCAGAATAGCTACTCCTGCTTTCTTCTGTTTTTCACTTGCCTGAAAGACCATTTTTCAGCCCTCAACTTTGAGCCTATGGGTGTCCTTTGCAGTGAGATGAGTTTCCTGAAGGCCGCAGACTATTGGGTCATGCTTCTTTATCCAGTTTGCCACTCTGTGTCTCTTCAGTGCTGCATTTAGTCCATTCACGTTCAAACTGATTATTGAAATGGCAAAGTTTATTGCTGTTTTGGGGATCTTAGGGGTTACTTTGTTTCCTTCTTACTTTTGTATTCATATATGTATGTATTTTCATTTTTGTGAATGCTCCGTATGCTCTGTTGACTCTGTGCTTGCCTGTACTTTTGTGATGGTATGACTCTTCTTTTTTTTCCCCTGTGTTCAACACCTTCTTAAACATCTCTTGAAGGGCTAGTCTGGAGGAGTCATACTCTCTTAGGAATTGGCTGTCTGGGAATGATTTTAAATATCCATCACTGATAAAACTTGGCTTGTCAGGGTAGGAAATTCTTGGCTAGTATTTCTTATCTTTAAGAATGTTAAAAATTATACTCCAGTCCTTTCCAGCTTGTAGTGTTTCTGTAGATAAGTTTGGAGCAATTTAAATGGGTCTTCTCCAATAAGTAGTCTTACCTTTCTTTCTTGCTGCCTTTAGGATTTTTTCTTTCATGCTTTCTTTGTGGATGTGATTACTGTGTGTCTTGGTGATGGTCTTCTCATTTGATACTTTGTAGGGTTCTCTGATCTCTTGTGCTTGAATGGTCACCACTGTAGTATGATGTGGGAGATTTTCTTGAATGACCTCATGAAATGTTTGTTCCATGATGTTCTCAGTGTTTCTTTCTGCTTCAGGGATCCCAGTCAGGCATAAATTTGACTTTTCGACAAAGTCCCATATCTCTCAAAGTCTTTGCTCCTTCTTTTTGAGCTTTTTTCTATGTTTTTGAAGACTGGGTTAATTCCATATTTTGGTCTTCAAGCTCTGAAAGTCTTTCCTCTGCCTGATTGATCCTACTTCCTATGCTTGCTACTGCATTTTTAATTTCCGTGATGTCATTCTTCATTTCCATTATGGGCTTTTTCTGAAAATGGGCTTTTTCTGAAAATGACAGCTTTTGCTTTTATTTCCTCTACAACTTCGGTGAGTTTTACTTCTAGTTTATCTTAGTTCTCTCTCTTCATTTTATCCATCAAATCTATGAAATTTACGACTGTAATCTGGGACAGATCATTCAGGGGGGTGTTGTCCATTGTTTATGCTCTGATAACTACCCTTTTGGGCGCTGTCTTTTTAGGACCCTGAGGGTTGCATATCCTTTTTTTATTGATTTTTTTCCTCATTTGTGACAGGCCTCTCTTCCCTTTCCAAAATTTCTTTTGGTTTCATTTCTCTGTAACTAGTCACTGACCTTCCATTCTAGGGCTCTTTCTGTGGTTCAATATAGGTCACTTAGTGAGAGAGGGAGGGGCAGTCATTTCTCTTTGCTCCACCCTATGGCAGGCTTCTCAGTTGTAGCAGCTCCTGCTGCTAGCACTCTTTGGAGAATGTTTGGGGGGAACCCTCTGAATGTTGTCTGCAGTTTGTAGCCCAGAAGCCAACCCACTGAGTAAGCCTTTGTGTGTCTTTTGTGGTTTTTGTGCTCCCTTCCTATTCAAGTCCGCACTCTCTTCTTGAAAAAGAGTGCTTTCCTTGCCATGGGAGGGGGAAAGAGGATCTTCCCTGTAGGCACATAGGGCTTGGAAGTGATTCTTCCTGATCTAGCTGGGAAGATGGGCTGGGTGCCAGCAAGGTTCACTCTGCAAGTGGACTTGCCTTGCCTGGGAACCAAAGCTGCACTTGCAGCTACTGGCCTAGCTTGTTTTATTTTAATTTTTTTCCATTCTTCTTGGGGTCTGGTTGCTCACCATTATGTACTGACCAGGTCTCTTCCCACATGGGACCGATGACTCCTGCACAGCTGGGTGGGTGTGAACTGACCCACAACGTCTTATGTGCACTCAACCACTCTTGTTCACTGGGCAGGGATTCAGTTCCTGTGTGAGCCTGGTACATGGTGGGGAATTGGGTACTCAGATTCTGCATCCACTGTCGTTTTCTGGTCTCTATGTGTTCAAGGAGACCTTTGCTGGTTGCAGCATTCTTCACCTGTCCAAAATAGTTTGGGGCATCTCTGTCTATTGGTGACTTGATCCCTACTCTGCTTTGCTCAGTGAGAGTGGTGCCAGTCTTCTGCACCACAGTGACCATCTTGGATCTCCCAAAATATTTTTAAGACTTGCTTTTAATGATATTTCCCATATATTACATATTTTCATGTAAATGTTATGCATACACATAGTTTTATGTAGCATACATCATAATATGTTTATATAAGTATATGTTTATATGTAAGTATATGAAAAATCAAATTTTAATATGCTTAACCATTATTAATATATGTAGTTACTAATATTCATTCATAATTATTGACTAGTTTACTTATTTATTTCTTTATTTCAATAGCTTTGGGCGTACAAATAGTTTTTGGTTACATGGATGTATAGCGGCAAAGAAGTCTAGGCTTTAAACGTACTAGTTTGCTGTTTAATTTTACCGTTAAAATTGGTTAGCTGGCTCATAATTTTTTTAATAAAGATATGGGGTACAGCCAGGCTCGGTGGCTCAGCCTATAATCCCCTGCCTTGGGAGGCTGAAGTGAGTGGAATGCAACTTGGCGAGACCTCATCTCTACAACAAATCAAAAATAATCAGCCAAGCATGGTAGCGTGTGCCTGTAATTCCGGCTACTCGGAAGGCTGAGGCGGAAGGATCGCTGGAGCCCAGCAGGTCGAGGCTGCGGTGGCCGGGAATGGCCACTACGCTCCAGTCTGGGTGACAGAGTGAGACTCCAACTCAAAAAAAAAAAAAAAAGATGTGGGGTACAATTAAGGGTTAGGTATATGAACATTGATTATGCAAGTACCCTTGTTGATGAAGTATGTCCCTCACTCTCCTAGCAGTTTCCCTCAACTACCAATCCCACTCCCCTGACAGTTTCCCACTACTGCCAATCCCTTTCTTATAGTATGATGATAATTGTTCAAGGTCCACTTATGAGTGAGTACATATGGTATTCTGTTCTTTGTTTCTGTGATAGATCACTGAGTATTATTGACTCTAAATCCATCCACGTTGCTGTGAAGTCCATATGTTTGTCCTTCTTTATGACTGTATAATTGTATATATGTACCACATTTTTTTTATCCAGTTCAGCTTCAATGGGCAGCATGGTTGGTTCCATGTTTTTGCTACTGTGAATAGAGCTGCAACAACATACGTGTGCAGGAACCTGTTTTTAGTATGATTTGAGTTACTCTGGGTATATTCTCAATAGGGGAATTTCTGGGTCATATGGAAGGTCAATTTCTAGTTCTTTCAGAAATCAGTTGGCTCATAATTTTAATTTGTGTTTTCAGATTTATTTATCTGCATCAACTTCACACATTAAAAGCCTAAGAGAAACTAACCACTACTAAAATGCTAGTTTTGCAACACCAAATACATAATATTGTTGCAAACTTTTTAACATCATTGAGAATAAGAATATATAGCATGATATTAGTTGGAAATTGGAGAAAAATAGGGCTTACACACACGTCTGCACATATACACACACACTCCTACATGTTCAAGCTCTGTGCTAGACTTCTCAAGGAATACAAAGTAATGAGAGTCAAGTATGTAAACAAATAATTTTAATGTAACAGAATCTTCATAATGAAGTATGCCATGAGAGCAGAGGCAGTAATTCTGTCAAATTGAAAGAATCAGGATCAGGATAAAGACATGGAACAGAGGAATCTTTGCAGTCTAGAGGATGAACAGGACTCAAAAAGACAAAGCAGAATCACACTGATAAAAAGTCATCTAGGAAGGAGGGAAGAGCTAGAATGTTATAACTAACCCTAACTCTAACCCATTTATACCCTGTTAGGTGTTTAATACTTACCTCAGTCCTATGCAATAGGTATTATTATCCCCATTTTTACAAAGGATAAAATATTCATACATCCAATTTCAATAAATTTTTTAAATTATTGTAACATCTGTTCCTTTCATTGATTAATCCTATAATGCATTTTACTTATTAAAAGAAATTGAAATAAATATAAGTAAATGGATTAAATCTTCCTCACATTAAAACTTAAGCAAGAAGCCAGGCTCAGTGGCTCAGCCTGTAATCCCATGCTTTGGGAGACTGAGGTGAGTGAATTGCCTGAGCCTGTGGGTTCGAGACCCACCTGGGCAACTTGGCGAGACCTCATCTCTACAATAAATCAAAAAAACTAGCCAGGTGTGATAGCACACACCTCTAGTTCCAGCTACTTGGAAGGCTGAGGCGGAAGGATCACCGGAGCCCAGCAGGGAGCGGCCACTGCACTCCAGTCTGGGTGACAGAGTGAGACTCCAACTCAAAAAAAAAAAAAAAAAAACTTAAGCAAGAAATCTAAAAGGATAAAGAAAATAACAAATTTTTGAATATATATAACGACTTCAAAGCAAACATAGGAGAACTTATGTAGAAAGTCTGTCTAAAAAAAATCAGAGCACTAAGATAAATTGGCAAAAGACACAAGAGTTGATTCAACAGAGAGAGAGAGGGAGAGGAAGAGAGGAATGTAAATGTCTAATAAACATATAAAATGTTTAGCTAAGCCAATATTTCATCAAAGAAAAGCAAATTAAAATACTGAACAATTTAGTCTTAATTTGCAAGGAGTTGAAAGATTGTAATCCTCTATACTTGTGGCAAGGTCGAGGTTGGAGTGCATATTGATAATTACCAACTGCTTGGGGATCCATCTAACCCTTCATTTTATTTTCCTCACACTACAAATCCATCCTAAAATATACTGGTTTTTATTGTTGTTGTTTTCTAGTCTCCAGGGAATTCTATTTCTAGTCCTAGAGAAGACTAAACACCCTAGGGTTTCACAAAACTAAGATTCCTGAGACGTAGAAAAGGTCTTAACTTTTTTTAAAGGGATGAAACTAAGAAACTACTCAAGATAGAGGCTGATTCATGAATTGTCCTGTAAGAATTTTAAAAATAAATATACAGAAAAAGGAAGTCTGGGCTGAACTGGTGGTTCATCCCAGCACTTTGGGAGGCTAAGAGGGAGGATTGTTTGAGCACAGGATTTCCAGTTCAAGAAAAAGGAAGATTTGACTATGACGGTACTAAAGATAGGACGCTCAGAATAGTCTGATGTCATATTAAGCTTCAAGATGTCAAGAAAAATAGTATACATGAACTTATATCATGTTTCCCTAAACCAGAGAAATGCCTAAAAAACTATTTAAACATGAATGCCTAATAATTTAGTCCCCCTACTGAAAAATATTTCTACCAATTATGTGTAGATAATGACATCATGTATCATTTCCAAACTAAAAATATCACAATAGACCCAGATCTCATTAATAGGTTAAATTTGTCTCAGACTAATTCTACTCATCATCAAATATTACCCACAAAATTTTAGTATAATCTGAGAGATTTAATTAAATCACTTTCATGAACCTCATTGTCTCTAGCTATTTTTTGTTTTTATTAAATAAATTGTGTGAATAAAAACACAAGATCTAGTTATACTTTTTTTAACTTCACTTATTTTTACAACCCCGATAAAAACTGATTAATAAATCAGACTGGCACACTAAATAACTAAATTTAGTTCAGTAAAGATTGACAGCATATTATACTCTATTTTATGAAAGATGATTTGGGCTGAATTTAGTTAAAATGACTGAAGTAAGTAGATAATGGAGTATTTATCTATGTTAGACCAAAAAACAACAACAACAACAAAACTAGGAAATATGACTTTTTTGCTGTTTTAATTAGGAAGCCTCCAGTCACAACGGACCATTATGTTTCTAAATGCCCTTATTAACAGAAGAAAAAGAAGTAAAAGATTACTCTGGAGAATCTTAGACCTGCTGTTCCCTAACAAATTTGATGATATTGGTCAATGCATTTCATATTTACAAGTTAGGTTTTATCATCAGAAGAACAATGGTGTTACAGTCTTTTCTACTTAGAAGAAAAAAATTGACAAACCAAAAGTATTTTGTTTTCCCTTGAGAGTTCTGGATCTTAAACATCTACTTAGCTGATGAACAGTGATCAAATTGTGTTCCTGTGCTTGTCTTTTTATCTATTGTAAAAATTGGCAATTTTTAATTTCATTGAATTATTCCTTGGTAGTATCTAATTATCTAAACTGTCTTCATATTCTGCACTCTGATTTTCTGTTCTTTGTTGCATCTATCACTCACTGGTTCTGTCGTGAATATCAATTTTCAGGCACATATATTCTAAGTCTCATATTTGATTTTTTTAAAAAGTATTTTACTGATTGAAAGTATTTCCTAATATCAAGGGTCAAAGATTTAGAAAGATGAGAAAACTAGCCGGGCTCGGTGGCTCAGCCTGTAATCCCGTGCCTTTGGGAGGCTGAGGTGAGTGGATTGCCTGAGCCCGCGGGTTCGAGACCCGCCTGGTCAGCGAGACCTCATCTCTACAATAAATCAAAAAATCAGCCGGGCGTGGTAGCGCATGCCTATAGTTCCAGCTACTTGGAAGACTGAGGCGGAAGGATCGCCGGAGCCCAGCAGGTCGAGGCTGCAGTGGCTGGGAGCGGCCACTGCACTCCAGTCTGGGCGACAGAGTGAGACTCCAAGTCAAAAATAAAAAATTAAAATTAAAAAAAAATAAGAAAGATGAGAAAACTGATTGGTCCATTGTTAAAGAAAAATTTGAACTGGATAGAGTTAACAATTAGGCAAGAAACACTTTATTCAAAACTATTACAATAGGGGAGAGATTGAATTCATCCCCCTGAAACAAAAAGCAGGAGGATTTTTAAACACTAGTGTGAGATAATGGAAGAATACTGGAGGACTTAGGAAGGAGTGAATTTTGTCAGTGAAATTAGGCCATTTGTATTTGCTAATTGGCAATTATGAAAGCTAGGTGTCTACCTTTCCAGAGGGAATGAGAGATAGGAGCCCTATGTTTCTTACTGATTGCATTTCACAGGGATGGACCCCAGGTCCCTGAGAAAGACATTCCTGGGTTATAAAAAAATTACATCTCAAAGTGACACGAAAGAATGTACAACTTGTAAAGTTTCTAAAGAAAAACCTCTAAGAAAAGGGAGGTCAAGGGGCTTATTATCAGGAATAAACTTGTATAAAGTTTAGTCACACTGAGAGGATTGTAGTTACAAAAGTTTCAGATGTTAAACAAGAGATGATAAACTAATAGTTAAGAGATTTTCTAGACAGGCAATGTTATAAGGTACAGTTAACATTGAGAGTAAAGTCAAGCTGAGAGGTACAATCTTAACAAGCATCCTCCAGATCTAGACATGAAATCCACATTAGTACATCACTAAGTTACTTCAACTGTTCTCATAATACCTGAGTCAGCTGAGTCAGTGCTGCTGTTTCGATTTCTGACTTGTCTTTGATCATGGGTTATTTGATTCCATTTGACATTCCTTTGAAGAATCTTCTACCTGATTACAGCATGTAGGTAGTCAAGTTCTATTTTTGCCTTTTTCTCACACAGCATACTCACTCACACATACAATTCCATTTCATGAAGGATTTATGCCTTTCTTTCTTTCCTTTTTGATCTGTAATCAGACCCTTATATTTCACAGGCAGTATTTAATTTTTAGTTTACAATACTACTTTATATTGTTACCAGAGGTGAATATAATAACCCTAATCCTCTATTAGTTATAAATAAAAGAGGACAGAAAAATATAACATGTTACTTATTTTTTTATGACTTCTTAATATTTGGAAACTTATCTGGAGCTGCATGGAACTCTTTCTTGCTATGGTGACAGAAGTGTGACCATTGTCAGTCCTAAACAAAAGTGAAGTCATGTGATAAGTGGAACTGGAGTCCCTATTTTTTTTATTTTTATATCTGAACCTTGGAAGTTTGTAAATGTTCCCAAAATGTTAGACTTGTTTCAGTGTCTGAGCCCTAACCAAAGCTTCTGTGAGTTCACAGAGGATTATATTCCCGAGGTCAAAGGAACTACCAAACTCTTGATTTTACTCAGACCTCATTTGCCATGGCTATTTTCTTCTCCAAGCCAATCCAAATATGCAGCTCAACTCTAATTCCCTGGTCTTCCTAGAAACCTATCACATAAGGCATTACAGGCAATGTGTTAATGAAATTAGCTGATAGTTTGGGCAATGAAAGAGAATGTGTGTGTATGCAGGAATTTAAAATGTGATATTAGACACTTTTCTTTTTACTACTATTTTGTCTACCTGACACCAGCGTATTTTCATAGACTCAGTCATTCTCTGCCTCTTTATCCCTCTATACCCAAATTTATCTTCATTTATCATGCAGAGAGTTTAGCTTTCCTTTTTTTTATGATCTCCTTTTTAAAAATAAGGCATTAGAAGTCTTACTTTTTACAGCTAAAGTGCTTTATCAGATATTTCCTGAACATAAACATTCTCATAAAAATTCTGTTGCCAGCTATTAAAATAAACATTTCCATCTCTCTCTACCATTTTATATCTGTTTTATAGGGTTATCAAGGTCTAGGATGTCGGCCTCAACATGCACTAAGTTCACATGAAATTAATTGTATCTAAATTCTAAATTTCAACCTGAGAAGATAAATGAAAATATGTATAATTTATTTAGGGCATTTCTTTGCCCAATATTGAGCTAATAAGCATAAGAGTCAGAACTCTCTCATTTAGGGTCAAGAACAGAGATGTAACCTTTGTTCTTTTCTTTTCTGGATCCTAAGTATGCCATGATCCTTTCAGCTGTCACATCAGTCTTCACTTTAAAATAGTTTTCTATCATATTCTATTTATAAGTGTTCACATTCACTCATTAATTTAATAATATACTACTTACTCTGAATGAAGGTACTCTGGATCCCAAGTGGGACTTAGAACAAATATACCAGAAAATAAATAGTAAAATGTTATATAGTAGAGAATTCTAATAAAGCAGGGTGTTGGACAGAGTGAAGGAAAGGTGGTAACTATTGTAGATAGCATGGTGAAAGTGTAAGCATATGATGTTTGAAAGGAGACTTGAATCATGAGGAGCCAACTTTGAAAGCATATAAAAGCACATAAGGAAGAACGTTCCAGGTAAAGTAAAGGGCAGAGATAAAAGCCCCAAAAAGGGACTTGATTTGACGTTTTCAGAGAACAGAAAGAAAAAAAAAACACAGTGTAACTGGAGTATAGAGAATGGACCGAAGAATGGTACGACACAAAGTCAGAGAGGCTGGCAGGAGTGGAAGGCCTTGTAGGCCTGCATGGGGTTTGGCCTTTTTCCTAAATTACATTGGAGGGTAATTTTTTTTTAAAAAATAGGGTATGATTTTATCTGGTTTATACTTTTCTAAAATCACTTCGCTAGGGAAGATTCTATTTTATACTGGCTCTCTTAAAATGTCTCTTAAAGAGTCATCATAAAACTACTGGTACACCCTCTTCAAATTATGCTGTAGGCCTGTTTATTCCCTTTATGTTCCTTGAGTGCCTACTATGTTCCTGGCACCAAACCAGAGCTGGAGATTTATCAATGACAAGCACCTGGTTTCTACACCCAAGAACACACAGCCTCTAGAAAAAGGTATTGTTCTGTTTTCAACAAACAGTAAACATTGTCTACATTCTTGGAAGGATCAACATGACTTTTTATGAAATTGTCTCTGGATCTTGGATAATATCTATTTTTAGTCCCATGCTATATGCCTCCATCCACTTCATACAAAAGAAATGTTTAAGATACATCTGCATTTACCTCATATTCTTATGATTCTTTTTAATTTCATGATAGATTGTCCAAGTTTTTTTGGTAAGAAACTAAAGTTATAGGCGAAAATATAAAAAGAATAGCACCTGTGTGCACCTTTTATCTCAGAGTAGAATTCCATGTTAATTCAAGGTTGTAACTATATGAAGTAAACTGAAAATATCAATAATGCTCAATCACAGAATGGTGTTTCTGCATTGGATTATTTCTACCTCTTCCCCACTTTTAATTGCACAACTCTATAAAGTGCAAACTTCCCCCTCACACTGCTATTTAAATGTTCAATTACTTGCCTGACCTTAAGGAGCTGGGTGAGGAAGAGGAAGGAATTCTGTGGGCATAGCACTGGGAAAGAAGCCAAAGCTGAATGAAACACCAATTTTCTGTTGGGATTGAATCTCACTAAGCATGAGATTAGAGCTTTCTCCACACTTTCAATCATTTTGCTTCCTCTTTTTCTTTCTTTTTTCATTGGACTTTATAATTTTAGCATTTTTTCTATTTTTCTCACTATTTCCTATTCCTTTTTTAGAATCTGTACTTATTTTTCAATTATCTCTTTTGTTTTTCCCATGATATAAGAGTGACTTGCGTTGAACAAGAATCACTAAAGGACCCTAACTGTGGAAATCTACTTTGAAGTTGAAGGAAAGACAAGACAGCTTTCTCAAGTGGTATTCCCCTTGAAGCCAAGAATGTTTTTCAATATATTATTGTTCTTTAAAAAAACTAGCATTTTGACCATTGAACATTTTGGAAATAATTATATACTAGTATTGTGTCTTAAACATCCAGTTTCATTGTAGATCAAATACTGTTTAATGGAAATACCTTAAATCTCCTCTCATCTTTGCGGAAAAAAATTATTTGTTAATCGTAAAACTGGCCTAAATAGGCTATAGGAATCCTTCAGTTTTCATAACTAGAATTTATTTGTTTCATTCCTGCAACTATGCATATTGATGACTTATTTGGGATAAAGCCTAAATGCTGGGAATACAAAGATCATTGAGAAATAGGGATACAAGGATCAATGAGTTATGTAGTCCCCACAATCCTCTCCGTCTAATGATGGGAAAAGATGAGAAAATCAACCATTGTCCTGCAAGCGTTAAGGGATGTCATATTTGAAACAAGAGTTATAAAAATATAGTCGTGACTATTTTGCTTAAGAGTAATGGTCAGGAGACATTCTTAAGAAGAGAAACACTGAGCTGAACCATAGAGAACAGATTGGAGTTAGATGGGAGAGAGAGAGATGAAAAGAAGGTTCCAGGTAAAGGAAACATATGTCAAAGAGTCAAGGGATTGCTAAGCAAAGTCTGGGCATGAAAGTGTAGTGTGGGAAAGTAGGTGCTCCTGGGAAGACAAAATCATGGCAGACTATATGTCATGCTAAAGAGTTTAGGCTTTACCTGAAGGCAAAGGGAAAGGAACCAAAACTTTTCTAATAAGGGGAGGGAATTCATGGATTTGCATTTGTTCTATAGGCACTCTGGCAGTAAGTAGTAGGGTGGTATGATGGTTAATTTTATGTGTCTGCTTGTCTGGGGTAAAGGATGCCCAGATAGCTGCTCAAACATCATTTCTGGTTGTGACCATGAGTTGCTTTCAGAAGAGATTAGCCTTTTTCTTCTAGAACTGGGTCATCCATCGAACTCCTATTTCTCAGAACTTCAGCCTCAGGCTGGGATTTGTACCATCAGTACACCTGGTTCTTGGCCTTTGGACTCATACTAAATTATACTACTATCTTTTCTGGTTCTCTAGCTTTGCTCTCTCCTTCCTATAGATAGATGTTTTTTAATTTCAAAAAATAATGTAAATGTTTACCACTACTTCCCCAGTTTAGTCAATTCTCTGAAGAAATGTCACACTCACAGACATTATATTCACATATTTTATAAACACTGTATTATGAATCCGTTAGGGTATATACTTGCTAATATTTTACTTTACTTTGTTTTATTCTTAGGTAATGTCATGAACATACTACCACAAACAGAATAGTGAAGTAAGAATGGAACAGCACTGTCTTACTAGTTACCAAATCTGTCAATTCTTCCTTATCAGTGTCTCTCACTTTTGTCTTTACCTTACCTTATCCACTGTTATTATTATTCCCATATGGGTTGCTAGTCATCTACTTGAGATACTTTATCACAGTTCTTGAATACAAACAACAAAAACATTCCGCTTGATTGATGCAGATTATAAATGTATCGAAAGGCTACTGAGTAGCTTACTGAATCACAGGGTGGCAAAACTAGGTTTGGACAATGGGAAAAAAACAAATAGAGCTTCCATAGCTGTACTCTACCAGGGTCATCTCATAAGGACAGTCCAGTGAAGACACTGCTCTCTCTGGCCAAACTGCCCCAGCTGCCCACAGAAACTAGTCATGGTTGTTTCCACTACCTCTAGAAAAAAAAAAAAATTCTCCACTGTTGCTGCTTCTTTGATTACTAACTCCAGATTCAAAATCCCAACTGTTGGTGTCTCATTGCCCAAACCTAGGCCTGAGGTTCATGCTGTAGTTCCCAAGTTTTCAAAGAAAACATCTATCTGGGCTTTCCAAATTCTATAGTGATAAGCAGCACCCACTTCCCACTAAGACTAATACTGTGAAGAATTCTCCAAACAAAAGACAGAGTCAGAACCAGGCAAAACACATTTCAGCCACAGAAAAAGAGCTGTCCCTTCGGATAACCTCCTTATGTCCTAGTTCTAGTTATTTATTTTACTATTGTTTACTGTTATGTATGGTCCTGGACATAGATATATGCAATGTATTGATGATATAAATATCAAGAATACAAATACCTGATTAAGTCTCAAAATATAGCTATTACAGTGTTCCTCTTTTCTGACCCTACAATGGTTTCCATTTACTTCAGACTCTTCAACTTAGTGTTCAAAAAACATTCTATTAATTGATCTGTGTTATATATATGCTCTTTCTCTTATTATTTTCTGACATAAGTTCTCTACTCCAACTAGATTATTTAGCTTAAATTTACATGCATTACTTTCGCCCATTCTCTGCAAACGTATTTATCTATCCTACCATTTCTCTCCAGCTCTTACCTGAACTCATCTTGTTTTTCCCCAAATAGAACCCCAATTCTATCCTTTCCCTTTTTCATGCGTCTACTTGAGAATCAACGAGAGTCGTGAAGCCACCTTAAATTAAAGGCACCTTTATTATAAAATCTTACAATGTTCATGTAGTTAGTTATACCTGCACCTTCACTGATAAATACTCTTTATAAAACCATTTCTACTTTTACCTATAGATATTTTTACTGTTCAAGCAGACTGTAAAATTACTAGCAAGCAGGGATCATGTCTTCCATTGCATCCCTTCTGTCTTTTTTAGCATGTTAAATGCAGAGCCAACATTATGTGTCTGTGGAACAGCTGAGCAGACGTCCGGCCAGTTTCAGCTCTCACTGTACACTTACAAACAATTGAGGATCTTAGAGCCAAATCTTCTGAAACTTGGTTTGTTTCATTATTTTACACAATTACTAACTCCAGGTAAATCCTATTTATCATTTCATAAATAATACAAATTTTATATCACAATGAGAATGAGTTAAGGATGGCTTGGCACAAATTCACTGCCATTGCTAGAAATTATCTGAAGCAAATGCTCAGGTGATGCCAATAGTGTAATTTTATAGAGGAAAGAAAGTATTAATATAAACTGAAAGAGTAAATTTCACACTAAGCCATATAATCTTTTCATGCTTTGCAAAGTTAATACTGAAAAGAAATGGGACTCATTTAAGAATCTGATTATTTTGTCATTGTCACAAGATGACATATTAATTAGGCAGCAAATTTGCAAAATGTCCTTGTGAATACAAACAAAATGTGTCTTTTGTAAATTAAGTAAAAAACAGATGCCTGTTTCTCACACAAAATTCTTTTCTGATGCTGTCAAAAGCAGTACTTTTTGAGAGAGTAAGTTTTGGCAGATGGCATTACAATTCAAATAAAATGAAATAGCCTTCCAAGTGCATCCATATTTCCTTGTCATGTGAATGCCAGAGGAATTTTTTAAGTTTCTAAATGTTTCTCTCTGAGTGTTCTCATAAATATAACTTGTGTTAATGCATAAAGTCTTGAGTATTATAACTCTAATGCTAGCTGAGATGTTGTATGTTGATATCTTTCTATAAAACCAAAACGTTTATTCACTGTATCTAGTGTACATGGAATTCAGTACAAAAGGATGTGGAAATACTGAACTTAGACTCCAACTAAAGAGCAATGTGGGGAGAATTTCAGTGTTCTTGGGTGATCCTTACGTAGGGTGGATGCGTAATGGCTACTAAACACAAGTGGCCAAGTCTGTATTTGCATATGGTTCTCCACATTTTCTTTCTCATATTTAGAAAATCAGGAATCCTAAGACAGTCCAGAAAACTTATTTATAGGGATTTCAGCACTGCCATCTCTCACTCTTTCCAAAATAAATTCTAGTTATGACGTTGGGAAAATTATTTTTCCCCTCAGAGAGTTATTAAAAGGATCAAATCAGGTGTTTCATGTAAAGAAATAACACATAAAATCAGTGTCTAATACATAGTACCAACACATTACTTAAGCTCCAGCTGCTTTTAGTACTTGTATGGTGCTGAGATGAGGCAGGAAAGGCATGGAAAATTTAAAAGATACATGCTAGATAAGTTGTGATGGGAACATAAGTAGCACTTACTGAAGTTAGATGCCTTTTTTTCTTTTCAATATAGAGTAAACTCTTCTCAATAAGAATAATTGTCAGGTAAATATTGACTCATGTTTCGCAACACAGCTTAAGGGGCATTCTTCTATAAAGCATCTACTGTCTACTCCAGTCTCCACTACAGATGGCTACGTTCCTTCATTTGAATGCCTGTGCATACTTCAACTTACACACATGTGTATCTCCCCATAACTATACAGTGAATCCCTTTACACAGAAAACTGTAAGTTCTCAGCTCCTAGCACAGTATTCAATAAATGTTGAATAAATGAATTATAAAACATTCAATTATGGAACTACCAGTGAATAAAATAAAAGAGCATCAATCCATATCTCTCTCTCCTACTATATATATACAATTCCTGATAGGACAAATGGGAACAAATCAAATGATATCTAAAAAATGCTGTTGTTTCTATTATTTTCTTTAGTATTCCACTGATTTGTATGTATGTTGCTGAAAATATGACTTTGGACACCTTCACTTACCATAAATTCTTTGACTAATGAGAGTTTAAATATATCAACCTTAAGAAAATAGTTTGAGAGATAATAGATTTTGTCTAAGTCCCAAATATGAAAGAGTAAGTCTGACAGTATATGATGTGGTGGTGTCTGCAAAATTAAACCAAGAAAACTCTAAGATCTTGCAAAGTATTCATACTTTATCCACGATTTTGTAAAATGTAATAAAGAGTAGTATTGTTAGTCTGATTGATTGTTAAAAGCACACAACATCCATGTGGGGAAATAAAAGCTACTAAGAAATTATGTTACCAAAACCTTTAATGTTTTTTTTTTTCCACAGTCTTTACTAAAACATTTTCTTTAATGCATGTGTGCTTTTCTAACACCTGTGTTAGGACAATCAAAAGGTAAGAAGTAGTTAGTTTTATGAAGTGGCCAATATTCACTTTTTCTGCTTCCTCTCTACCTCTACTTAGCATACCTGGAAAAATATCTGAAATGTGGAACAAGCACTGTCACCACAAGAATGCCTAACTGAATTAATTTTTAAAAACATGAAATTACAACAAAGGTATTAATGTCATAGGATGCCAAAATTCCTTGTGCTACCCAAATATCTGTCTGGGGTTGTTCTTCCAAGAAAAGTATAAGACATTTATCTTCCCCAGTGCCACAGGGGACACATCTCATTTGTTCCTCTAACAAATGAGGTGCCCTGTGTTGAGTACCTAATGGCAAGTTCAGGGAACACAAAGATGAGTTAGACATGCTCCTTGATTTCCAGTTTCTCACCAGGAGGGGAACAGAAAACAGATGGTCATAACATATTCTTCAGAACTCAAAAGCAGTTCCTTTTCTCAGTGGTATATTATATTCTTTCTATGTCCCTCGTTGTTTTCTCTTTCTCTTTGCTTCCCATGGAGTCCCTTCCAGGCTATTTTGTGGCGTCTAGTCCTACTGAGTTTTTCAACTTTTACCTCTTACTATTGAACTTCCTAAATCACAGCGGTTTTAGAACTAATTTGTATCTCTATTAAGTCGCTGAGTATGTTAATTTTTTTAACACTGATAAAGTAGCTTTCAGGTTATTTATAATCTTTTATTTTCCAAATGAAAAATAATATCCTTATTCTAACATTGTAACTCTGAAGCACAGATTTTATCTTTTACTTTCAAATATTATCTCTGAGTAACAATAATTGATGGATCTTTGAGTAGAAAGATTAGATGTTTTTAATCACTTAAAAATTTTCTAAAGAAAGTGTCACCTGATCAAACAAAGAGAATGATCTAATAAAATTATCACAATTATCTTAATTCTAGCTGTTACTTCAAGAACTATATTTGTAGTACTGATGTGATTCTGATTTTGTGAACTAATGAAATAATTTTACTGCTTGTTTCTTTACTTTCTTCCTAATAAAAGGTCGTAGCATAATATCTTTGAAAAGAGTCATTTATATGTATATTAAATAGAAAATTATAACCAGGCAGAATTTTATTTGTTTGTATTTGTTTCCAGGTGTTATGTGTATGTGTATGCACTCCATTTGAAACTCTTTGTACTCATCAGTGTCTTCTTCATAAATCAAGTCTCTTCTCCCATTTTGAGGCCAAATTGCTAAATGTCCCTTCAAGCCAAGTTCCCACAGGAAGAAAAAAAAGGAAAATTCTCCTCCAATTTAACAATTTTCCAATCTTCATTTTCCACATCAGTGTGATTATCTCTTTTCTATATTTCAAATAGTTCCATGAAACTTTTTTCTTCCAACAATTATGAAACAAATATACTAGTGACTTTAACTTGACATACTCCAAATTTGGACCCAATTACTTTATCACTTATCACTCCTTCAAGTCCTATTATTACTGCTATTACAATTACTACCACTGATGATGATGATAACAGTAACAGCAACAGTAGTAGTAATTATACTAGTACCTATTTCTTATTTTTTTAAGAGTAAGACACTCAACATTTCTATTACTTACAGCACCATGAAGAATAAAAAACTGATTTATCCAAGGAAACTTGACATTCAAATAAGATTTGTCTGACCCTAAAGCCTGTAATATTTTTGTCATTTCTATTTGCTCAAATACTTAACTTGATTTTTGTTTAATGCAATATAGGCATGTTAGCAAAGTACAACTCAAATGTAAGAATATATTTTTATTTTATATAACCAATATTATCTTACTTTAAAGGCTTCATTGGTTGGCTCAGCCTGTAATCCCAGCACTTTGGGAGGCTGAGACAAGAGAATTTCCTGAGCCCAGGGGTTCAAGACCAGCCTGGGCAATTGGTGAGACCTCGTCTCTACAACAAATTAAAAATAATAATAAACTGGTTGTGGTAGCGTGCACCTGTAGTTCCAGCTACTAGAAAGGTTGAGGTGAAAGGATCGCCTGAGCCCAGCAGGTCGAGGTTGCGGTTGCTGTGAGCATGCCACTGCACTCCAGCCTGGGCAATAGAGTGAGACTCCAACTAAAACAAAAAACAAAAACACCAAAAAAACCTTCATTGTTACCATTAATCCCACCTCCCTTCCCCTCCCTGTCCCCCCCAATTGTTTCCCACCACTGTCAATCCTTTTCTTATAGTATTATGATAGTTGTTCAAGGTCCACTTATGACTGAGAACATGTGATACACAGATCTTTGTTTCTGTGAGAAATCATTCAGTATTATAACTCTAATTCAATATGTCTGGGGATGAGGGGGCACACCTCATCAACAAGGGTACCTGCACAATGCATATTTGCATACCTAACACAACTGTATCCCACAATTTTAAAATAAAAAATATGTATTAAATAGATGCAAAAAGAGAAAAAAAGTTGTGTTTAAAAACCTCACAGAGTTCACATATATCTTAACGGAGCTAACCCTTTCCCCTTTCAAACTCAACTACCTCCTCCTTTTCTCCTTATGATACTAAGCTAAAGGGACAGGTACAATCACTTAAACAAAAATAAATTGAAATTTAAAAACAAACAAAAAACCTTCATTGTTGGTAATAGAGGATGAGAAAACTAAATCTTGCCAATTAAAGATTTGTCTGTCTCTTTTACTTTAAATCACAATTATCTGAGGGGAGGTACAAATATTCTGTCAATTTTAAAGTTCAAATTTTCTTTCAGGCTTTTCCCTCAATAGGTCTCTCCTCTCCTCTTCAGTCCAAGATGCTGCCAAGTAGTAAGGGAAGTAGATATCCCTATGGTAAGGAGAGTGGGTTTATTGTCTGTCTACTGTTTTCTGTCTTTGCTGAAATCCATTTTAGTATAACTTATATCTAGCTCTCCATTTGCCTAGAATTGTAAGGACACCATACTCTGAGTCCTCACCTCCAAGTCTTACCCCCAACCAAAGCACATGAATGGCACACACTGATTTCTGACTCTCTTTACATCCCCACTTGAGTAGACCCAAATCTCCTAAAATAACTGACTTAAATAGGAGAAAAGCCATAACAAGGAAGTATGATTTTTAAAAATATATCAATATGGTTTAAAAACTATTGTTACTGTTATACTAGCACACCAATCTATATGCTCTGTGTGTGTCAGGGTTGATTCTGAAAATGCAGACTCAGAGAAATCTGAGACCATTAAATGTAACCTAAGACCTTGACCCAATAATTGTATCAATTAGTGACAATTTAATGGTGATGCTCTGAGTACAAATCAATATTTTCGTGTTTTTTGCCTCTAAAAGCCATTAGAGATCAAAAATTGTGTGATTCTATATATTAGACCCTGTGGCCCTCTAGAGCTTACTGAATGCTTACTCTGTATGTTACCACTGCTGTTGAACAGTTTTAATTCTCATATGTAGACTCTCCCAAGTTTGCTGAGTCCTATATCACATTACACTGTCACTGCTCAGTATGATATACATACAGCCCAGTTGTTACCACAGGTACAAATCACAGCTCCACTTGGGCCTTTAACATTTCCTGAAAGCCTGGCATATAAGTTAGACAAGCCTAGAGGGCAGCCTAATTTGTGGGATTGGCTGGCTCTTTACATGCCAGGTAACTGAAGCTGAGACAGACCCTGACAGCTTTATAAGGGTCATATTTTTCACTGGAGCAAAGTGCTCTCCAAGAATTTTCCAATGTTTTAGGCATTGGGATACCTTGCAGGCATGGCAGGCATCATGTTTTCTATTCTAGGTCCCTTTATATTGTGCAGATTTACTTTCTGTGGAGAACATTAGGAAATCTCACCCACAGCTTTCTCCATGTTTCTTTGTTTCCTTCTGCCATGAAGCCAGGCAAAATGCATGCTATTAATTCCAAATTCTCTAATTTGTTCTTTACATCACTATATAAGTATACTCTGACTAATGTATTTTATAATTTTATCAAAATGGGTTTTGTGTTTTTTTGGGAAGAGATTGCATGTCCTTTTCCTGATACCTAATTTAGTCCTTCTGTCCAAGAATGCTGCAGAGCCAGGACAGAGCTGAAAAGAAAAAGATTCACATAAAGCACAGTGACTGGGTCTTTGGAATAAATATCCTGCCCTCCGTGCTAGGTGCTTACTATTGGAAGTCATTACTCTGTGTGTGTGGATCAGGAAATCCAGGATTTGCACAAAAATTGTATCACTCCCTCTTTGAGCAAAATATCGTGTTTGAAGTGGTTGCATATATATGAAGACAGATGCAAATACAATATGCATTAATAGATACTTTGTTGTTTTGTATAGGGATGGTATTTAACAATTCAAGATTAATTATAACCTAACTGAAGGTATATTTGTAACATTTACATAATTTATACTCTTCAAATTTAAAGATTTTTATGTCCTTTCAAGTCAACAGTCACTACACCATATTGCAAAGATAGAAGGAATTGTGATTTCAATATCTCCACTTAGGGATCTAGCTAAAATAATCTGTATAGGTTATTATTTTGGTAAAGAACATTTGAACGACCCCACGTACACATGTGGCTATATAAATACAATTTAGTGGCTGAATTTGGATGTTAGTATCATTAAATCTTAATAGGCAGCAATCATGCCTTAGATTAATAGCAAATAGGGAGTCAGAAATCTCATTGTTATAATTACACACTAGTAAGTCTCCTCCTTTTACGCCATGGGAAAAGTATTTCCCTGCCTTATCTTAGTTCTTAGAACCTTTGAAACTGTGATCTGTCTGTGATAGGTACTGTTGAAAAGTGTACAATATCTCCACCTGGAACAAGTATGAGATTAGGGCCCTGCAAGCTTGGTCAGTTTGTCCATTCTGTTAATTTTTCAAAGCATTCTATAGCACAAACTGAAAATGTAAAAGCTTTTTTTGCTTCCTTTCTCCACCCAAATGATGTTGAAATTAGACTTTTATTGATTTTTCTTTTCACATACCGTTTTCAAAAATGTATATGGAGTACTTCTTTGTTCTAACAGAAAAACACAGAACTCAGGAGACTAGATAAAGTAGAGAATCTATGACAACCCCATGTCACCCCAATTTGACAAGTGCCTAACTTTCTTATATCTATAAAGCTTGCAAGTCTCCTAGAATTCGTGGGTTTCATGGCAAAAGCAAAATTGATGCTACGATTAAGAAGCATGTAAAATTGTCATAATGCTGCTTATATCCAGTGTTGTGGAAGATGCTTCAGATAGCACCATCATAGATTTTGTTAATCTTATCCGCAAATTTTAGTTAGCAGCTCCAGGTTTGTGCTCAGCCTGATCTGTTTCACTGGTCTAAATGGCATTTTAATTAAACAGTGCTCCAAGGCTGCATATTAAGTAGAAAATGAAATTAAGGCATATTCCTAAGTAGAATTCAGTTTATCTAATATAATAAACAAAAGTAAACTTTAAATTTCATTTTTCTCAATCCTTACTGTATTGATGTTAATATTTAGTTGGCCCCAGAGATTTTAAACAAAAAGATTTTCTTGTACATAACCAATTTATTAAATTTAAAAAGACTATGTCACTAAAAAAATGAGATCCGTTGTGTTGATTTACCCCAAAACACACAATTGACAAGTGTGTTGCTGACTTATTAGTATTATTTATGTTAATTATAATAAATTATACTTATGAAATATAACAACCTACGATTCCAAGCTGTTCAGAGATTACCTGAGGATTTAGGTGGAGTAGAATATACATGTATTTATCCTAGTTGCATAAATTATAAATTGTAATGAATTAATAATTAGTGAAATTATTTGTTTAATGGCTGGCTATACCTGAAACTATCTGATCCTTGGATGTTGTGACATGTCGTTCTACCCTCAAGCTAGCACAGTGCCTAGCTCAAAGTAGATTATCAATAAATATTTATTGAATGAAAAAAGGGTCTCACAAAATATGTTACATAATGAAAGGTACATTTCCATAAGTAATGCCATAAGTAATGAATTGCAAGTTTCATTTAGACTAATTTACCCTAAAACACTTTGAATCACAAAACCATATAATACCCTGTGGAAAGCCAATCATTTGGGAACCATGCAAAGGAAACAGCAATTACAATCACCACCAAAGCACAACAAAATGTGGCCATTTTTCTCAGCTATTTCTCATCAACCTTCTTTAAGCTCTTTATTGATAAAGCAAAGTGGAGAATTAAAGCAAAATTTTGCATGCCTATAGTCTCAGCTACTCAGGAGGCTGAGGAGGGAAGATTGAGCTCAGGAGCATGTGTCTAAAATAAAATAAAAAATTTTTTCAAAAATTTTGTTAAAAAGCAAATTTTTGACTTTCCCCCCATTATAACCTATCTAGGTCTTCATCTTGACTACCGGGAAAATGATGGCTAAATTCTTAAAGCTTTCATTGTTCATCAGTTTTCACTTTGATTCAATAATTAAAATATAGGTTTGGTTCTTCTATGGAAGAACATGCAATGAGCTATTTAGCTCCCAATCCTTGTATCCCTCTGACCTCCTCTGCTTAATCCACTTAGCAGCCTGTAGAAAAGACTGACCTGCCTATAGAGAAAAATAATACAGTCTAAAGATAAATAAGACTTTGGATTTCCAGCCTCCCAGATCTGATGTCTCCCCAGGCCTCTTATGAGCCTACAGGCCAAGATTCACTTACTACTTTACCTTTAAATAATACCTTGCAACCTGAAGCCAAAATCCCATTCCTCGTTCCTGAAAGGAAGCAAAACTCTGACAGACTCTCCTTGCAGAAATAAGTTTCAGTCCCCAGGTTTTTGTAGGTTTCCTGTAGCAGTGCCTTTATGTCTTACACTCCACAGACCAAACCAAATGCCCAATGTCTGCAATAGTTCTGAGATCCTGTTGTGATTACCTGGAATGGAAGATTCCCAGAATGAATGGAATCTGCCTCTGCAATCCCCATCATAGGCAAAAGTTCTTTTTACTGACCCTCAACTCTCTAAGGTAGCTGTCAGCTTAAGAACAAGTGCCGATTGGGAAGACTCAGCAATCTTGTCCAAAGGCCTGTGCCTCCCCTCTGACTCATTAAATCCAAATCTAGCCTTAGGTCCAAATCACTAAAATTAATGTATGCCTCACCCCATATTTTTGAAGCTTTATTCCTGCAGCTTTTTGTTTATGAGGATCCTAAACTTCAGACCCACAGGGTTTCCCAGTGCGCACGGTATAAGAACTAGTAGTGTAAATTAATCCCAAGCTTCAGAAGCCAGTGTCCTGACATTCACTGTTAAGAAATCATAAGAAACTGTGCAGCATTATAAATATGTTTATTTATTGAGAATTCAACAGAGAAGTGATAGAAAGCACTAAAGTCAGTGAAGGAGAAGAAGAGAAGAAGCCTGCCTGGCCGGTATCAGCTGGAAGTTGGGAGTGACTTCCCAAGGTGGGGGAAGACTGTGTGAGAGGCTTCTAGTTGCCCACATCTCCACCATGGAATAATGCAATCCTGATCAGTAAAGAACCCTTTGGCCCTCCCAAACCCTGAAACTAAAATAGGGAGGGAGGTGTCGGAAAACTGTGAGATGGAACTTTTTCAAAGACCTACACAGCAACAGCAAAGTGTCATTTTCAAACCTAGCCTATGGCAGAGTGCACACTGTCCTGGGGCCCAGCAACACCAGGACTGAGGTATTACAGAAACGCTGGGTGTTACAACTAGCACCGGGGAGTGAACTGACAACACTCCCACAGCTGGGGATAAGAAGTGAGCGAGGTGTGGGCTGCAGGCTGCAGGTGCCCAGAAGCAAGTACTTCCAGGACTGAAACTGGGACAAACAGGGTGCAAGTTGCCACGGGGTCTTGGTGGTGAGCTGGGTGAGGGCTCCTACAGCCAGGAGAGAAGGGAACTCTTATACACTGTTGGTAGGTATGTAAATTAGTAGAGCCAATATGAGAAACTGTATGGAGATTTCTCAAAAATATAAAAATAGAATTACCATTCCATCCAGCAGTCCCACTACTGGGTATCTACCCAAAGGAAAAAAAAAATCAACATATCAAAGAGATACCTGCACTCACATGTTTATTGCAACATTGTTCACAATAGCAAAAATAGAGATTCAACCTAAGAGTTCATCAATGGATGAATTGATAAAGAAAGTGTGATATATATACACAATGGAATTCTATTCAGCTGTAAATAAAAAAAAATGAATCATGTCATTTGCAGCAACATGGATGAAACTGGAGGTTGTCATCTTAAGTGAAATTAACCAGGCCCACAGAACGACAAATATTGTATGTTCTCACTTATATGTAGGAGCTAAAAAAAAAAAATGATCACATGAAGGTAGAGAATGGATAGATAGATAACAGAGACTGTAAAGGGTGAGTAGGGTGTGGGGGAAGATGAAGAAAAGTAGATTAAAGGGTACAAACATACAGTAAGATGGAATAAGTTCAATGTTTGAGAGCAGAGTAGGGGGACTGTACCTGCCAAAAATGCACTGTACTCAGGTGATCGAAATCCTAAATACTCTGTCTTGATTACTATACTATATATTAATACATGTAACAAATTTTTTCATGTACCTGTTCATGTGTACAAATAAAAAAAATTTTTTTGAGTCAGAGTCTCACTTTTTCATCCAGGCTGGAGTGCAGTGGCACGCTCATGACCACTGCAGCCTTGAACTGCTGGCTCAGACAATCCTTCCGCCTCAACCTTCCAAGTAGCTGGAAGCACAAGCATGTGCCACCACGCCCGGCTAATTTTTTTTTTTTTTTGGTAGAGAGCAGGTCTTACCATATTGCTCAGGTTGGTCTCAAACTCCTAAGCTCAGGCAGTCCTCTCAACTCCACCTCCCAAAGTGCTGGGATTACTGACTTAAGCCACCACACCCAGGAATAAAAAAAAATTTAATATGATTATTTATCTTTTGATCTCAATTATATTTTTCAATGCTGTTACTTTCTGGACTTCTGTACAATAAAGCCCTAGTCCTAAAATCTGTAATTCATTTCCAAACCACTTTCTTTTAATTCTCTGATAGAATCTCTGTAATTCATTTCCAAACCACTTTCTTTTAATTCTCTGTCATCCAGGTCTAGCATAAGCATTTTTTCACTCTGGATGAGAACGTACCTATCTGAGGATAATTTTCTGTTTTCTCATTTCACCCCGCCCCCAGGCTCCCGCCCTCTTTCCCTTTTCTTCACTTTCTCAACTCTAACGCCAGCTGGCTGTGCTGGATTAGGGCATTTGTGTCTCTACTTACATATAACTTTTGAAGTTCATAGTATTTTATTTCCCCTAATTATGTTGTAGGTGCAGGTTAAAGGTACCTTATTGCTCTCTTAATATTTGTAGTTTTTAAAGAATAAGTAGAGGCTAAAATTTAGATATCGGCTTTCATACTTTAGGAGCCCAGAATGTTTTGGTAAGTATTTTTAATTGAATGATGATAAATAGATAGATAGATGGATTGATACAGGCTTATAAACAGAAAAGAAAACTGGATATTCATATTTTGAAGTTCTCAACATATCGTTGCTTCGCGAATCTTCCTTTCTAGCCAAATCTTTCTCCAGAGTGCTAGGAATATAAAACAAACACCTACTAGGTTTATTACATTTGCACCTTATAATGCAGCTTGCAAACTTAAACCAAATATGACCCTTTCAAAGTCTTTACCAAACAATGTCCTTGGTTGTGCCATGTTTTCTGTCACTCCTTGTCACCATCTCAAATAGATGCATCTATCCTATTTAAGTTAGCATTGCAAAAGTTCACATCTGTATCTGACAGCTTTTTCCAGGGAGAAAAGGGCTCTTGAATACCCAAAATATTATTGAGCACATATTTCTTCATGCATCAATATCTGGCAAGAAAATCATATCTATTTTCCACTCAAGTTCAAAAAGATATATTAAGGAATAAATTTATTTGAATTTTTTGTGCAATTTTATCTTTCATCAACAACAAGCTCCTAAGATTATGGTCAATATTTTTAAAAAATCATTCTAATACTGTGGTAATTAAATACCCAGGTTGAATCTACTTAATAACACGAATTAAATTTCATAATTTTATAGCACAGTTCAGCTAGCTCTTCTTTCCCTGGTAAAAATAGTACAGCTCCTACACCTAGAGCTGGTGAATGATGACTTCACAGAGTGTATTTCCATGATGTCGACTGGGTTTGTGCTCTTCCTTGTAGACAACGTCTAAGGAAGATGAAAGGAAGCAGAATGTAAAGGAACATTTTCTATTTTCAGTTTTCGTTTTTTAGTTTGTTCTTTGGTAGTTTAGGTTTAGTTGCTTAATTTCCTGACTGAATGGAATAAAGTTCCCCAGTAAAGAGGAGCAAATTGGAGACCTGATCCACAGAAAAAGGTCTGAAAGGAGACATTCCAGCTTTCCTTCTATGTTGGGAAATGGAACTGTGGTTAGCTTTTATTAATGTGTGGTTTTTGTTATAAAACAGGATGGTATTCAGGATTTACTTTTGTAATAACAAAAGTATTTTTGAGTAAACTTAAAAAGAGACAAAGATATATTAGTATTTATTAGTAAGCAAAAACTCATTTTGTATTTTACTCTTGCACAGTATCTTTCTCTTCTTTTTCTCTTTAATTCTAAAATTTATTTCTTGTGAAAGCTCACATACACTAAGAGTTCCTGAAACTCCTAAAGACTACTTAGGAGTAAAAGTTGTATGACTTTTTCAGAAAAATTTAGTTGTATTTCCTAATTTGTATATTAGATATACAACAAAAATCTAAAATACTGAAGGCAAAAATTTTAACATGAGAATTAGCTATTATCATACAGTATACTATATTACTTAACCCAGAAGAACTTTATGTTTCCTATTTTCTATTTGTTATGTCATTACCTCTAAAACACAATTGAACAAGAACCTGTATCAAAATAAAAACAAAAAAAGCCTAGTCCAAATAAAATAATACAGGTTGAAGGAAATTGTCCCTCATTCTGGTTTCGGTTCCTGTTTTTGTCTCCAGTCTTTTTGTACTTTACATGGTTTCTAAATTTTATGCCCACCATAATGGACCTCCATACAACCTTATGTGAATTAATATAACCCATTGCTTCCCAAATCTTTCTTTCTAGACAGATCTTTCTCCAGAGTACTAGAAATATAAGATAAACACTTAGTAGGTTTATTATATTTGCACATTATAATGCAGCTTACAAACTTAAACCAAATATGACCCTTTCTAAGTCTTGGACGGTCCATACAAGAAACTGCCTAGCAGGAAAGGAACAAAGACAGACTCTGGATTTTGTACTCCTATTACTGAATCTGTGTCTTCTAGGACTGAGAATGCAGCCACACTTAAACACAAAAGTTATATCTATCTAGTTTTTCCAGTGAACAGAAAGGTGAGATAACAAAAAAAAAATAAAATAAATGGTAAAATAGCAAAATTAAAAGTTACTCTCTTGTAAATACTTATTGAAAAAAATCAGCAAAAAAGTAAAAAATCAACACAATATAAAAGAAGAATATAAATGCAAATATCCTACATTCTTAAGTTGTTTAAAACTCAACTCTATCCAAGTGAATTTAGTGTTGTATGCATCTGATTGAACATAATAAAATGTGTATAGAAGTCATTTAACAATAGTAAAAGTATGTAAACTGGCTTTTTTTAACGTTTTCATTTTAAAGTTATATTAGATTTCCCAAAAAAATGGCAAAAATAGTACCAAGTGTTTCCACATCCCTCTCACCTAGCTTCCCCTGATATTTACATCTTTTCTAAGTATAATCATTGAAACCAGGACATTGGCATTCATATAGACTATTAATTAATCTACCAATCTCATGTGAATTTTGTCATTTGTTCCACTAATGTCCTTCTTCTGGCCCAAGATCCGCTCCATTTTTCCACAATGCATTTAGTCATCATGTCTACCTAGTCGTCTTCTCTCTGTCTTAATAACTCAGTCTGTTTTTCTCTTTCATGACCTTGATGGTTTTGAAGAATCCTGGCAAGTCATTTTATTGAATATTCCTCCATTTGAGTTTGTCAAGTTTTCTCATGAACAAAATAAGGTACTGGCCAGGTGCAGTGCTTGCACCTGTAGTCTCAGCTATTCGGGAGGCTGAAATGGGAGGATTGTTTGAGCCCAGGAGTTTAGGTTCAACCTAGGCAACACAATGAGACCTCGACTCAAACATACACACACAATCACAAAATGAGGTTATTTTTGACAAAAATAGTACAGAGGTAAAGTTGTGCCCTTAGTGCATAATATCAGAAGGTTGATGTCTTTTTACTGATGCTAACCTTGGATCAGAGCTATTGTCATAAATGTTATTTATAAAGCTTTAGATCATTTATTTGGAAGGTTAAGGATTACCTATTTCATGCTATTGACATTTCCCCCATTATTTTAAAAGTTATTTTTTCTTTTTTCTTTTTTTTATAATCAATATTTTTTATGATGATATTGTGGGGTACAGTTAAGGGTTAGGTATACAGACACGTTTCATTCAGGCACTCTATTGATAAGAGGTGCTTCCCCATCCCCAGACAGATATTTGCTCGTTAATCCCATCTCCCTCCCCCACCCCACAGTTTTCCACTACTGTCAGTCTTTTTCTTATAGTATTAGGTTGGATGTTCAAGGTCCATTATATGAGTGAGAACATGTGATACTCGGACCTTTGTTTTTGTGAGAGGTCACTCAGTATTATAGACTCTAGTTCCATCCAGGTTGCAGCGAAATTCATGATTTTGTTCTTTTTTATGGCTGCGTAGTATTCCATCGTGTATATGTACATTTTTTTAATCCAGTCCTCTTTTGCTGGGCAGCATGGTTGCTTCCAGGTTCTTGCTATTGTGAACAATGCTGTGATACACATACGTGTGCAGGTGTCTTTTTTATAGAGTGATTTGTGTTCTTCAAGATATATACCCAGTAGGGGGATTGTGGTGTCAGATGGGAGGTTGATATTTAAAGCTTTTAGGAATTGCCACACTGCTTGCCACAGAGGGTGCACTAGTTTACACTCCCACCAACAGTGTAGAAGTGTTCCCTTTTCTCCACACCCTCTCCAGCAGCTGTTATTCTTTGAGTTGTTGATAATTGCCATTCTGACTGGAGTTAGGTGGTATCTCAGTGTGGTTTTGATTTGTATCTCCCTGATGATTAGTGAGGTTGAACATTTCTTCATATGTCTGTTGGCTGCTCAGATGTCTTCCTTTGTGAAGTGTCTGTTCATGTCTTTTGCGCATTTCATAATGGGGTTGTTTGTTTTTTTCTTTTCAGCATGTTTGAGTTCCTTGTATATCAAAGAAGTTAAGCCTTTGTCTGACCTCATGTTGGCAAATACTTTTTCCCAGTCTATAGGCGGTCTCCCTGCTCTCTTGATGGTTTCTTGGCTTTGCAGAAGCTTGTCAGTTTAATAAGGTCCCACTTGCCTATCCTCTCTCTTATGGCCTGTGGGTTTTGGGTTTTGTTCAGGAATTGGAGGCCAGTTCCAATTTCCATGAGGGTATGTCCTTCCTTTCTAAGGTTCTTATGGTTTGAGGTTTTACATTTAGGTCTCTGATCCATTTGGAGTTAACCTTTGTGCATGGGGATAGGTAGTGGTCCTGTTTCAATCTTCTGCATGTGGTCAGCCAGTTTTCCCAGCACCATTTACTGAATAGGTTCTCCTCTCCCCATTGGTAGGTGGTGGAGGCTTTGTCAAAGATGAGTTGGTTGAGAAAATGAGATTTTGCTTCTGGAATCTCAATTCCATTCCATGGATCTATATGCCTATTCCTATATCAATACCAAACTGTTTTGATGATTGTAGTTTTATAGTAAAGTTTGAAGTCTGGCAATGTGATACCACCTGCTTTTTTTTTTTGCTGAGAATTGTTCTGGCTATTCTTGGACGTTTGTGTTTCCATATGAATTCCTGCGTTGTTTTTTCTAGGTCTGAGAAGAATGTTGCTGGTAATCTGATGGGTATTGCATTGAATTTGTAGATTGCCTTAGGTAAGATGGACATCTTCACAATGCTGATTCTTCCAATCCATGAGCATGGGATATTTTTCCACTTGTTTGTGTCATCTTTGATTTCTTTGAGCAGAGTTTTGTAGTTTTCATTATAAAGGTCTTTCACGTCTCTGGTTAGGAAGATGCCAAGGTATTTCATTTTTTTTGTGGCTATTGTGAATAAAATTGTGGTTTTTATTTGGGTTTCTGCTTGTTTATTATTGGTGTAAAGAAATGCCATTGTCTTTTGCACATTTATTTTGTATCCTGAGACTTTGCCAAAGGCCTTTATCAGTGTAAGGAGGTTTTTGACAGATTCTCTTGGGTTTTCAAGGTACACAATCATATCATCTGCAAAGAGAGATAACTTGACTTCCTCCTTTCCTATTTGTATACCCCTGATTGCCTTCTCTTCTCTGATTGCTCGAGCTAGGACTTCCAGTACTATGTTGAACAGGAGGAGTGAGAGTGGGCATCCTTGTCTTGTTCCAGTTTTCAGGGGAAATGGTTCCAATTTTTGTCTGTTTAGGAGTATGCTGGCTGTGGGTTTCTCGTAGATGGCTTTTACTATTTTGAGGTATGTTCCCTGTATGCCTAGATGTTCAAGGGTTTTTATCAAGAAGGGGTGCTGGATTTTATCAAAAGTTTTTTCTGCATCTAATGATATAATCATGTGGTTTTTGTTTTGACATCTGTTGATGTATTTAATTACATTTATGGTTTTACGAATGTTGAACCAGCCTTGCATCCCAGGAATGAAGCCTACTTGGTCATGAATGATGATTTTTGAGATGTGTTGTTGAATCTGGTTCGCTAGGATCTTGTTGAGAATTTTAGCATCTATGTTCATCAAAGATATTGGCCTATAGTTCTCTTTCTTCATTGGATCTTTACCTGGCTTGGATATCAATGTGATGTTGGCTTCGTAAAATGAATTGGGGAGGGTTCCATCTTTCTCAATCGCCTGGAATACCTTCAGTAGGATTGGTGTCAACTCCTCCTTAAATGTCTTGTAGAATTCTGCTGGAATGCCATCTGGACCAGGGTTTTTTTTTTTTGTAGGTAGTTTTCTTATTATGTAGTCGATTTCCTTGGTTGTTATTGGTCTATTTTTGGTCTCAATTTCTTCTGGCTCCAACCTAGGTAGGTTGTGTGATGTCAGAAAGTCCTCCATTTCCTTAAGGTTTTCAAGTTTGTTTCCATACAAGTGTACGTAGTAGTCTCTAATGATCTTTTGTATTTCTTCAGGGTCAGATATGACTTCATCTTTTGTGTTTCTGATTGTGCTTATTTGGGTTTTTTCACGTTTTTTTCTTGGTCAGTCTAGCTAGGGGAACATAGATCTTGTTTATCCTTTCGAAGAACCAACTTTTTGTTTCATTGATTTTTTTTGTATTATCTTTTTGTCTTCTGTGTCCTGGATTTGGGCTTTTATTTTGGTGATCTGGATTCTTCTGCTGAAATTAGGGTTTTTGTGGTCTTGCTTTTCCAGCTTCCTTAGGTGGCTTGTTAGGCTGTTAGTTTGTGTTCCTTCCATTTTCTTCATGTGATTTGTAGGGATATAAATTCCCCTCTTACTACAGCTTTTAAGGCATCCAGAGATTTTGGTAAGATGTTTCTTCATTTTCATTTGTTTCCAGGTATCTTTTGATCCCTGTTTTGATTTCTTCATTGACTCAGGAGTTGTTTAGCATCATGCTGTTTAGTGTCCATGTCTTTGTGGGTTTG
>NW_007231109.1:0-9305 GCF_000164805.1 Carlito syrichta | reverse complement strand
GAGTGACCTTTCACAAAAACAAAAATCCGAATATCACATGTCTCACTCATATAATGGACCTTGAACATCCCAATGCAATACTATGAGAAAATGACGGATGGTACTGGGAAACTATGGGGGGGAGGGGGATGGGATTAACAGTAGCAAATATCTGTCGGGGGATGGGAAAATACTTCTTATCTACAGGGTACCTGAATGAAACGTCATTGTACACCTAACCCTTAACTGTACCCCACAAAACCATAATAAAAAATACTGATTAATGAAAGAAAAAAAAAAGAATTACAACACGTTTCCCTGACTAGACAGAAATATTTTTCCAGTATGTCATTTGCCTCTTAATCTTGTTTATTACATTTGCTGTAATACAGAATTAAAATTGTTTCTATCCTTGCAAATCTATTCTTTGTAGCTTCTTCAAAGGCATTTATACTTAAGGAAGTCTTCTAGTTCACAGATCATGTAATATTTGTGTATGCTTTTTTCCTATTTATTTATATATTCTATTTGTTTTATATCTCATGTTTAAGGTATAAAGATTGAGCTTTGTTTTGAATTTTAAGGGTTGGTTGATTTGTTTTGTCAGTTGAACTTTGGCCATATTATTTTTGGAGATTATATGCCAAAGTCATTTGGTTAACTTAGTAACTTTTAAGGACAATTTCTTGGCACACACTCTTCAATCAAGTAATAAAATGTTCTCCTTATAAGAGGAATGTAAGAAATTGTAGCTGATGTCCTCTTACTAGTGTATCTGGCAAGGCACATTTCAGTTTAAAGAATGATGAATACTTCAGTCAGCTAATGTCTTTTATGAGTTATCTGAAAAACTACAAAATGTTAAACAGGTTATTTTCCCCAGAATCATCTCTAATAAATTGGTTGCTACAATTCACTTGGAGGGATCAATCCCCCAAGGGTACACAGAATTAATTTACAATCAGAAGTCTGACCTTCCCACAAGAAAGCTGCTTAACCAAAGGAATATATGACCCACTGAGAATTTCAACGTATTTGACAGACCAGAGCCAAGATTTCTAGCAATATACTATCTTAACAGCAAAGCTGAGAAGCAGAAAAGTCTCCCTGAATCAGGTAAGGTACAGTGTAAAGAACATCAAATTTGATGTCTGAAAATCTGGACTAGAGTCCGTGTACCATCATAGACCATTTGACTATGGATAAATCACTCAACGCATTTCAGAGTCTTCTCTAATAAAATGGTGACCTCATAAGATTGTTGCAAAAGTAAATGAGAAAAGTTATATGAATGTACTGTGTAAACCGTAAAGCTCAAATATTGCTGGTCAATAATTAGCCTATGATTTAACTCACAACATTCTACTTCTCTTGCTGTGGAGGAGAAGGTGGCACCTGCTGTCCCGGGTTGGGGCAGCACTGCCTGAACTCCCACCCTCTCCACGAGAGTCATGCCCTGCGTCTAAACCACACACTCTTCCTGCCTGCAGCACTTCCCTGGGCAGACATATACAGCAACTTAGCCTAGGGCTTAAGAAATTAGACACTGGAAAAAGAGAAATGACATTCATTGAGCACCTGCCACATGTCATGCTCTGAAAGATTACACCAGCAAAATGGAGATGGGCTAAAATAGTCCTTGCTACTTTTTAAATTTTAGTTTGCAGCCTGTACCATAATGAACCAACATATAGCCTCAGAGGGTATTCACAAGCATTAACTACATTTCCACATTTGCGTAGCATTAGGACAGAGGGAGCAAATGTCCAGGTGAAGTGGGTGGAGTCAATAGAATACTTGTAGAATGATTAAAAGACTTAGCAGGTTCAAAGATCTGTTTGTACAGTCTGTATGACCTTAGCGCCTTTTACATGAAACAATTTACTCCATCTATTTTCATTCTGCCTTTGTGCTCTGCTTTCATCTTATCTCCTTCCCTTTTATCAGGAGATTTTCTCTTTCTAGCCTTTAGATCCCAACTTCTCCACAGATTGTTTTAAAAATGATATTTGCTTCTCATTGAAAAAGTAATCAGATATATTATTTTAATAATTCAGACAGCAAAATATTACACAACAAAACATAACCCATCTTTCCAGGAGTAAATTATCACTGTCCTTTCTTCCTTGTAATTTCCCCTGCACTTGCAGGAGCAGCAATTGAGCTTTCATGTCAGAGGGAAGTTCTTGCACATTGAAAGGAACATTGACAGTTTCCTATCTTTTAAGTGATATTTAGTTCATCAAAGTTATATATTTAAAAACCTAAAATTTGGGGTTTTTTTTCTTTTTTTTTGAGTCAGAGTCTCACTGTCACCCAGGCTGGAGTGCAGTGGTATGCTCACGGCCACCCCAGCGTCAACCCGCTGGGCTCAGGTGATCCTTCTGCCTCAGCCTTCCAAGTAGCCGGAACTACAGGCACACACTACCATGCCTAGCTAATTTTATTATTATTATTTATTGTAGAGATGAGATCTCACCAAGTTGCCCAGGTTGTTCTCGAACCTGTAGGCTCAGGCAATCGCCTCACCTCGGCCTCCAAAAGTGCTGGGATTATAAACTTGAGCCACCAAGCTCAGCCTTTTTTAAATTCTTTAAGTTAAACCTAGTTTTAAAAAATTTTTTAAACTGGCCAGGCATGGTGGCTCATGCCTGTAATCACAGCACTTTGGGAGACCGAGGTGGGAGAATTGCTCAAGCTAAGAAGTACAAGACTAGCCTGGGCAACATAGTGAGATTTCAGTTCTACAAAAATCAAACAAGAAATCAGTCAGGCATGGTGGCAAGTGCCTGTAGCTCCAAATCCTTCGAACGCTAAAGGAGGATCTCCTGAGCCCAGGAGGTCGAGGCTGCAGTGAGCCATGCTTGTGCCACTATATTTCAATCTGGGCAACAGAGTGAGATCCTGAATCAAAAAAAAAGAAAAAATTAAAACCTAGTTTTAAAGCTTTAGGTTTAAGTTAAGATTATTGTTATTCTATTTATAAATTCAATAATGTTAGTATAAAAATAAGAATTATTTTTATTTGTTCTTTGATTAGTCTTTGAACACTAAAAATTGTATCTACAGATTTAATATGTCTGATCATCTCAACCTATTCCACCTCCAGACAGGGCAGTCTAAAAGAAGCACTGTCAAAGCGCTTGAGCAACTCCTGCAAATCTAAAAAAAAAAATCAGACATAAATGTGATCAGTCAGGTTACCTTAAACATGTAATCATCTCTTATAATTTAACATTTTTATATATTTCAAATCAAAATCATAAGTCAATATACGATACTGGGAAATATTTTAAATTAACATTGCACACCAATTTGTCTGATCATAATAAACTTTTCAAGCATCTTAAATAATTAGCAAAACATACATTCCCACGAAGAGTACCAACTTATTCCTAATTTAGTATAAAATATTAATAGCATGGGCTTGTTTTACTTCATCATCCCTTTACTTACTTAAGCTAAGAAGTCCAAGACCAGCCTGGGCAACATAGACTTCCAAGACTTCCCAGGGTTGCAAAGTCCTCTATCAAATCAGGAGCTAATTTTTTAAAATCTTTTCCCCACAAATTTAATCAGTTGTTCTACTAACACTTGTTGAATAACCCAGCCTTTCTATATGGACTTGTCAGCTATATGTAGTGTACGTTCCCACCGTATTGCCTGGGACCTTGGGTCCAGTCCTCAATTTCTCATTCTCTATCTGTCCTAGGTCACACTTCATTTTTACATTGACTTTAGAAAACATTTTCTTTTTTTTTTTTTAGATGTTTTTGGGTTTTTTTAATATATTTATTTATTTTAAAGATGTGAGGTACAATTCATAATTAAATATACAAATGGTCATTGTACAGGTAAAGTTTGGGTCTGATTTTGGTCCCACTTCACCTGGTTTGAGATCAGATACACTTATTGATGGAGTTCCCCCACCCCAGGCAGTGCTCCACTACTGCCAATTCCTTTCTTATAGTATTATAATTGTTCGGGGTCTGCTTATGAGTGAGAACATGTGGTACTCAGTTCTTTGTTTCTGTACTAGATCACTAAGTATTATAGACTCTAAATCCATCCAAGTTGCTGCAAAGTTCATAATTTTGTCCTTTATGGCTATGTAAAATTCTATAGTGTATATGTACCACATTTTAAAATTTATTCTAGAGAAGAGGTCACACCAAATTGCCTAGGAGGTGGAGGTGAGAAGATTGCCTGAGTCCAGGGGTTCAGGGCGAGCCTGGGCAATTTGGTGTGACCTCTTCTCTACAATAAATCAGAAAATTAGCCAGGCGTGGTGGTACATACCTATAGTTACAGCCATTTGGAAGGCTGAGGCAGAAGGATCACCTGAGCCCAGCCGGTCAAGGCTGCAGTGGCCGTGAGTATGCCACTGTACTCCAGCCTGGGTAACAGACTCCAACTCAAAAAACAACAATAACAACAACAAAAGGACGCTCTTACTGTGCAGGTGACAAAGTGAATAAAGACCTAAAGCATGTGTGTGTTACATATCTATAGTAGTGTGAAAATTGATTATACTAATTGGGTCATTCTTGTCATATTCAACTAAGAGTGAAGAAGCTAGGGGGAAAAACACTAGGGACATATAATACTGCTCTAGAAATGTAATTCTCTGCCAGTGTGGCTGTTGAAACTGCCTACTATAACCTGAAACCAGTTTTATCTGTAACTGCTGAGATAACCTGCAGCAATGGCTAGGACTAATTTTGCCAACCACTGCCACCCTCCAATTAGAGACTGCCAGTTCCCCAGAACCTTACTATGGCCAATGAACTTTCTCAAAGAGCGATACATAACATTTATCTTTTTTATAAAACTCTCTAGCCAGGCATGGTAGTGCATGCCTGTAGTTCCAGCTACTCGGAAGGCTGAGGCGGAAGGATCGCCAGAGCACAGCAGGTTGAGGCTGCGGTGGCTGGGAGCATGCCACTGCACTCCAGTCTGGGTGACAGAGTGAGACTCCAACTCAAAAAACAAAAACACTCAACCTCCTTTGTTCTTTGGACCCAGTCTATGTGTATGTCCCAAATTTCAATTCCTTCTTCCCAAATAAGACATTAAATTTAGAGATTTGTCTCTCTCTACATTTTTATGTTGCCTTCAACAGTAGTTACAACTCATGTAAGGAGTTTCACATTTTTCATGAATTCCTACATTTACCCAGAGCAGAGCAGAGATCGCTATTGTCTGTATAAGGATGAGGAAGTTGACAGGTCAGTGTCTCGTCCAAGCTCATATGTAATACATGTAAGACTCAATCAAAGTCCAGGTCCTCTGCTTCAAAGTTCAGAGCGCTTTACACTATCTATCTTCATTTAGCATGTACTTTCATACACCAACTATGTGACAAAAAATGAGGATTCAAGAGAAATATAAAATGCAACCCGTGACCTAACAGAATTAAGCAATTTTACCTATAAAACAATTTTGAGACTGCCCTCGCTCACCAATACTTGCTGACAGGCGACATATGGGGACAGAGGAGAGCTATGCAAGCCCACAGCCAGGAGAAGCTTTATCACAGTGAATCTGCATTCAGCAGATCCAGTCCTGAGATCCTCTTCAAAGCAGAAGAGTAGACTGAGTTCACGGTGTCCCAGCAAGCTCAATCTTCTTGATTTCCACCAGTGAAGACATTTCAGAACAAAGAGCCTCTTTACTAATCAACATGATGTGCATGCAAATGTCTTACATTGCTACAGCCAGCAGTACCCTTGTCTCTCCAATTATTCTGTGATCAGCTTTGCAGTCTCTTTTGGTCATCTGTTCTGTCACTTTCACCTACAACATTAAATTCCAGCAACTCAGAATCACACACTATCTTCTCCAGAATCCTCTAACATCCTCAAAGTAGACTCTGCCATTGCTGAGCACAGCTACCTTTGACACAACTAGCAGCCCAGCCTCGGCCTGCCAACAGCGGTGCTAAAAGGCCCGAGTGGCCTACGTATCCCTGACTCTTCCAGCTCACCTCCTCAGAGTAGACACACCAGACACCCCTAGAAACAGCCTTGACACAAGATCAGGAGAGCACCTTTGGAGACAGAAACGGTGAATGAAAACAACAGCTTTTCTCTACACACCCCACACAAGCCTCTGCTGTCTCAGCCAAGGGAGAGAGAGTCCACCCTTTGCACACCTAAGCATCAAAGAAAAATTCCTCAAAGTAATAAAAATCTCCATGACAAAATTGCAGCCAACATCATAATTAAGGACAGAAGCGGGAAACACTCCCCCTAAGAACTGGAGCAAGACAAGGATGCCCACTCTCATCCCTCCTATTTAACATAGTACTGGAAGTCCTAGCCAGGGCAATCAAGTAGGAGGAAGAAATTAGAGTATCCAAATAAGAAAAGCAAAAGTTAAACGATCCCTCTTCTCAGGTAATATTATTATATACCTATAAAACCCTAAAGACTCTGTCAAAAACTTCCTCGCGCTAATAAATGACTTTAGTAAAGTCTTGTGATACAAAATCAATGTGAAAAAACAGTTGCATTTCTATCCAACAACAAGCAGTCCGAAAACCAAATAAAAAACACAATTCCAGTCACAATAGCCACAAAAAAAAGTGAAATACCTTGGCATCCACCTAACCAAATAAGTGAAAGATTATTACAATGAGAACTACAAAACATTGCTCAAAGAATCAAAGATGACACAAACAAATGGAAGAACATCCTCCGCTCATGGATTGGAAGAATCAATATTGTCACCCTACCCAAGGTAATTTATAGATTCAACGCAATCCCTATCAAATCACCAGCATCATTTTTCACAGATCTGGAAACAACAATACAGAAATTCATATGTAAGCAAAAAAGAACCCAAATAGCTAAAGTAGTCCTCAAAAAAAAGAACAAAGTTAGATACATCACTTCCAGACTTCAAACTTTACTACAGGGTTACAGAAACCAAGACAGCATGGTACTGGTACAAAATTAGACACATAGACCAATGAAACAGGCCAGATAATCTGGAAATAAAACTACAAACCCTCAACTAATTTATCTTCAACAAAGTCATAAAAAACAAGCATTGGGGAAAGGAAACCATATTTAGCAAATGGTGCTCAGAAAACTGGCTAACTGCATGCAGAAGAATGAAACAGGACCTCTACCTATCACCATATACAAAAACCAACTCAAAATGTATTAAGGACTTACATGTGAAACCTCAAGCTATAAGAATCTTAGAAGAAAAAAATCTAGAGGACACCCTCTTGGACATTGAAGTAGGAAATGGATTCATGGCAAGTCCTCAAAAGCAAATGCAGCAAAATCTAAAATTGACATATGGGGGAGACTTGGAGCAAGATGGCGATGGCATAGGTGAACTGGTGAGATTCTCTGAACGTGAGTTCCCAAAAAGGCTATTACTTCTCTTCCCCCATCCTGCAGCCCACCACCAACTGTGCTGGTGCCAGGCCTGGGAACTTCGGTCCCACGCAGGGCCAGATATTACGCCCCCCCCCAACTGCTGCTGTTCTACTGTGTGTGTGGAAGTCTCCGGTCCCAGCCCCCTCCAGATCCCTCCCCGGCTGCATTGTCTCCAGCCCGGGCACCTGGCACCAAGCCGCCAGTCACACAGGGAGGCTCTGAGTGCCTGCCCCTCAGAGACACCGGTCCCATTCCTGGCTGAAGTACTCTGTAGGGGGCCCAGTGCCACTCTCGCCGCTCACCGCCTGCCCTTTGGAACTTTGGAGCTCTGGAACTCCGGGTCCACCCTGGCTGAGGCACTCAGCGCAAGACCCCAAGCCGGAGGACCCAGACAAGCGGAGAAAAACAGATCTGCTTAAACTGCCGCGCCATTCCCCAGGCAGAGACTTCCATTGCCCCACCCACATATCAACAAACTTTACCTCATTTCCTAAGGCCAGATATTGCAGCCTCCTGCCACTGCTATTCCACTGCGTGCGTGGGTGTTTCGGGTCCCTGCCCTCTCCGGCTCTCTCCCTGGCTGCATTGTCTCCAGCCCAGCACCCAGCACCGCCGGTCACACAGGGAGGCTCTGGGCACCCGCCCCTCAGAGACACCGGTCCCATTCCTGGCTGAAGTACCCTGTGGGGGGCCCAGAGCCACTCTTGCTGCCCACTGCCTGCCCTTTGGAGCTTTGGAGCTCTGGAACTCCGGGCCCACCCGGGCTAAGGCACTCAGTGTGAGACCCCAAGCCGGGGGACCCAGACAAGTGGAGAAAAACAGATCTGGGTAAACTACCTTGCTATTCTCCAGGCAGAGACTTCCATTGCCCCCCCCCACCTATCAACAAACTTTACCTCAGTTCCTAAGTCAACAGCGCGAAACAGGAGACAAAGCCTCACCCCTACGCTGCAACGAAAAACAAAAGGGAGAGGCCGGAATCGGAGATCACAGAAGTGTCTCTAGTCTGATCGCTTATTTTGACTTATGATTTTATCATTGAACCTGTTGGTTTAGATCACGTTTGGTGTTTACCTTCTGACTTACACTGTTTCTTGATTTTATAGGCCCGCCTCTGTGTAGCTATCAGTACTCTTTAGGGTACTTTCTTACCTGTCTTTCTTCACTTCTTCCTGGCCCTGTGTCTCTTTCTCACCTGATAGTTGGTATGTATATCTGTTTTCCCTCTCGCACTTCTCTCTTTCGCTTATTTTGACTTATGATTTTATCATTGTAACTGTTGGTTTAGATCACGTCTGTTGTTTACCTTCTGACTTACACTGTTTTTCGAATTTTTATTGGCCTGTCTCTGTGTAACTATCAGTACTCCACAGGGAAATCTTTCTTACGTGTCTTTCTTCACTTCGTCCCGGCCCTGTGTCTCTTTCTCACCTGATAGTTGGTATGTATATCTGTTATCCCTCTCACACTTCTCTCTTTTGCTTATTTTTGACTTATGATTTTATTATTGTAACTATTGGTTTAGATCACGTTTGTTGTTTACATTAAGACTTACACTGTTTCTTGATTTTATTGCCCTGTCTCTATAAAGTTATCAGTACTCTTTAGGGAATCTTTGTTATGTGTCTTTCTTCACCTCTTCCTGGTCCTGTGTCTCTTTCTCACCTGATAGTTGGTATGTATATCTGTTTTCCCTCTTGCACTTCTCTCTTCCTAACTCCCTATTGACCCCCCTTCCTCCATTATTTTCCTCTTTTATATGCCCCCTTTTTAAATCTAGGGACCAAGACTGCATACTGCTGAACAGACAGACTGTAAAGCAGAGGGAAAAGTGAACAAAACCAGAAGACCCTCATAAGGAAGAACAGGTCATTGCAGAAGAGAAATAAAAGCAACCCCACCTTCCCTCAAAAACAGAATTGAAGAGGGGGA
>NW_007231108.1:0-9715 GCF_000164805.1 Carlito syrichta | reverse complement strand
CCATTCCCAGAGCACCTCTCAGGAAAAGGCAGCAGAGATCAGAAGGCTCATGACAACCTGGCATCTGGCTACACCATCACCTGCGGCCATGGCTGGGCACTGACAGATGGGACCGCACAGAAGATGTGGGTCAGAGATCTGTGACTGAGCCCTGCCACACGGTAAGATGCCAGTGGATGTCATATTGGTGCTATTTCTCTGTTCTGAGTGAGGAGTTTCAGACCTCCTTGCAAACATGCTGAGACCTTGCATTTAAATAAAATTAGCTGGCCATGGTGCCACACGCCTGTATTCTCAGCTACTTGGAATGTTGAGGCACAAGATCGACTGAGCTCAGCAGGCCAAGACTGCAGTAACTATGAGTGTGCTACTGCACTCTAGCCAGGATGACAGATTGAGACTCTTGACTAAAAAAGATTCAAAAGGCACAGAGAAGTACAGATGCTTATAAGAAAAAATGAAACATTGATACATCATGAACAATGATGTTCCCATGATATTATCAGTGGACATCTCAGTGGAAACGTTGCAGGCCAGAGGAATTTGGGTTATAGAGCCAATATGCTAAAAGAACAAAGCTACAAACCGAGAATACCATGTTGAGCGAAACTGTCTATCAAAATAAAACATTTTCAAAATAGAAAAAATTTGATCAAGCCGTCATCTACAAAAAATATTAATAGAAGTTCCTCTCATTGAAAACTAAGCATTCTAGAAAACATCACAAAATTGGCTATACATTTCTCCAAATGGTAGAAAAGGGCACCACAAAAACATCCTATAATCATCTGTCTGGAGAGACAGCCCCCAGTATTACAAGCTTTCAGCACCATGTAAGTGTTCTCAAAACCCGTCAGCATGCGTGTTCCAGCTGGTGGTGTTATGAGAGGCTGCACTGCTGAAGAAACATCCCGAGTTGGCACATGACTGAGAAGAGAGATTCAACATAATCCTTGCCAAATTCCCCATGTCATTTTTTCCAGAAATACAAAACAAAACAACAACCCTAAAACTCGCATCTAACCGTGAAGTTCTGTGAAAATGCTAGATTAATTGAAAAAATTGTGCTGAAAAAATTGAAAAAATAAGGCAGACAGTTAAACTGAAAAGTATACAAAAGAGAAATAAATCCTTGCATTTAGATTCAAATGGAAGGGTTATTTGCACACTGATATTTACTGCAATGTTATTCACAAAAGTTAGTTGAAAACAAGCCAAACATCTTTCATCGAAGAAGACAATTGGAAATACACAAGCAATGGAATATTATTTAGCCTTTAAATAGCAGGATATTGGCTGGGCATGGGAGTTCAGGCTGCAATCCCAGCATTTTAGGAGACAGAAGCAAGAGGATTGCCTGAGCCCACGGGTTTGAGACCAGTCTGGGCAACTTGGTGATTCCTTGACTTTATGATAAATCACAAAAACTAGCTGGACACGGTGACATGCGTCTGTAGTTCCAGTTACTTGGAAGCCTGAGTCGGAAGAATTGCCTAAGTCCAGCATTGGATGCTGCAGTTGCCATGAGCATGCCACTGCACTCCAGCCTGGGCAGCAAGACTGAGATGCCAACTCAAAAAAAAAAAAAAGCAAAAAAAACAAAGCAGGATATCTTATAGTATCTACATGTAGAATAAATCAGGAGGGGATTATTTTAACTAAAATCAGCCAGTAGCAAGAGGTACATACCACTAAATTCAAAGTGTTTCATGCACAAACATGATATATACTCATTGATAAACGTGGTGAAAGTATAATTTCCATGACCACTCACCTAGGTAAGATGAAGGGACCGCTATCAAGAATTATATATATTATAACAAAATAAAGGTATACACCATATAAGTGCTTATGACATAATCTTTTTGACAAAAGACACATTTGTGATTTATATTTGAATTTTATTCCCCATTCTCAATTAAAACAGAGTTCTACAGATTTGAACATGGTATCTGAAGTCATAATAGGTTACTATTTAACCATAATTAACTGATACATGAACATAATCATCTGATGTGAGAAGAGAGAATGCTAAGTTAACATAAAAATATGAAAATGTAGATACATAAAAATAAAAATAAGAGAAACTGGAAACCATAACCCATAAAATCATAGATAAACATAATTGCACTCTTAAACAATCCTTTTATATAACTACAGTTTTCAACTTTAGTTGGGCATCCATGAAAAGCAGACATTATGAATCATTAACATGTAGTTACATTCGTGATATTTAAGACAACAATTTTAATTACTCATAAAAACATTTGTTGAGAAAAGTTTAAGGCCTAAGCATTTAAATGATACTACAGAACCTTTTTTACTATGTTATAAATATACTGCTGTTATTTTTACACAAAAGGGAAAGCAGCAATTTAGCCTTTAAGAATGAAGAAAAACCTCACATTTATAAATACTGGAGGCAACATGAATATTATAAAATATGGCATAACACACCGATGTATAAGGTGAATCATTTGGAATACATGATATATTTTTTTCAAATACAGGTTGAGTCAAGTGACAGGAAGTGGTAATAACTTTTCACATGCCATAAACATAAAAAGTGAATATTTAAACCAAAGTGGAAGGCTTATGAATTATCTAACTCACCTCTTATATGATATATAAGTTCAAGTATGTTATTTCAGTTATTAGTTTTAAAACTAATATGTAAACTAATATACTGCAAATTAAATACTTAAAGTAGATAAGTTCTGCTATTCTGTTTAATAAAAGAGCAAAAGTTATAAAATGATAGTTTAAAAGAAAAAAGGCAACAGATTTTTGACTATATACTTGGCAATGTTTTAATTTACCCTACAACATTATTTTCTTTAGGAATGCTAAGAGGTGAATAGATACATTATTCTATTTTATACTAGACACATTCAGGCAAATAAATTTTAAACTTCTAAGCTTAGTTCATACTAGGAAAATAAAAATTTTAATGTGATAATAGATTGTTTTTAGAAATTTAATATGCTTTGTGCCCTGATAAAATGACTCAGTCCAAACTCCTATAGGAATATGTTTGGAAGCCTCCATTAAACTAGATATTGTCACGCAGAAAACATATCACATATCTGTATCTAGTGCTCTTGAGATTTCTGAACCAAATACCCAAAATGCCACTACTCCCCTTATACGCTTCTGACGGGTGTCATAAACAGAACTTTTTAAATGATTTGAGAGAAGAAAACTAAGAAGTAAGCCCAGATTTTCTCCAAACCCTCAAACAATGGATGAGCAGTCAGATCTTGAAGTCCCTCACAAGACATGAGAACTTTGGCTCTCACTCTGAATGTGCTGGAAAGGGCACTGAAAAAACAGATGATGTAGAATTGAAGAGCATAAGGGTAAACAGAGATGTCTCTTTGTGTCAGAAATAGAAACCTAGGCTTCTCAAAATTATTCTCATTGGAATAGAGCTTCCCAAACCACTTTTTTTTTTAGTTGGAGTCTCAGTCTTTTGCCCAGACAGGAGTGCAGTGACACGCTCCCGGCCACCACAGCCTCGACCTGCTGGACTCCAGTGATCATTCTGCCTCAGCCTTCCAAGGAGTTGAAACTACAGGCATACACTACCATGCCCAGCTAACCAAACCACATTTTAAATCTGGCTTGTTCATGGATGTTTGGGCCTTTCATCTGCATCACTGGCACAGATATTCCCATTTATGTGAGTGTATAGCTATCTTCTTCTCTCCCTTTATGTTTCAGGGCTCTTTTCTCCAGAAAGGTGACCAGAAGTGTCTAGGAGACTGTCTACCACATGATCTCTTCTTTCTCAGAACAGCACAGTGAGCTAAGAAGAAAACTCCCAACTCTTCATATCTGTTTCTGGAGAGCCATAGAAGAATGGATCATGTTTTCAAAGTTTTGGCTTGTTGTGGAGATGTCTGTTGGCTGGTTTTTTGACACCCTGACATGGAGTACTGAAGAAAATGAGGGAGTAATATAGATGACAGGTTTGTATCTATTGAGTACAAAAAATAATTTTTTTTACAGCACCAGAAAATCTTTAATACCACAGACAGTATACTAGAGAACCAAAGATTATAGGGTCTGAAAATGAAATGAGGCAATCTTTAGAAGTCAGAAAATAGAACCAACACATCTTGACATCATCATTGAGAAGTGCCCAGGATCTATAGCCCAGTGATTCAATGTCAGCCTTTCCTTGTAAAAAGCTAGACTATTAATTATGGGAATCAGCAGCTGAGTCTTACATTTTCATATCCCAATTGAAGAAACAAATTTACATAAATTAAGCTACCCTAAAGAAATGAAGATATATGCATTAATTGAAAAAATTCAAAATAATTCTCTGAAACATGCTCAATAAGTGAAAAGAACATAGACTTAAAAAAATAGAAAAATTGCAGCTCGGCTCGGTGGCTCAGCCTGTAATCCCCCGCCTTTGGGAGGCTGAGGTGGGTGGATTGCCTGAGCCCATGGGTTCGAGACCTGCCCGGGCAACTTGGTGAGACCTCGTCTCTACAATAAATCAAAAAATTAGCTGGGTGTGGTAGCACGCTCCTGTAGTTCCAGCTACTTGGAAGGCTGAGGTGGAAGGATCGCCGGAGCCCCAGCAGGTTGAGGCTGCGGTGGCTGGGAGCGGCCACTGCACTCCAGTCTGGGTGACAGAGTGAGTCTCCAACTCAAAAAAAAAAGAAAAATTACATGAAGAAATTCAGAATACCAATATAAAGTAAAACTATAAAGAATTCAGTAAAATAGTAAAGCTGACATACAATAATTGAATTTTAAAAAGTTAACACTCCAGTCTGGGTGACAGAGTGAGTCTCCAACTCAAAAAAAAAGAAAAATTACATGAAGAAATTCAGAATACCAATATAAAGTAAAACTACAAAGAATTCAGTAAAATAGTAAAGCTGACATACAATAATTGAATTTTTAAAAATTAACTAGAGGGACTAATAGTCATAAGCATGGAAAACCAGAAAATTAAAAATAAGTCATTTATAATTCTTGAGACAGGAATACAAAATTATTAAAATATAAAAACATATACAGGCTATGGGGCTTATTGGACATCGTCAAGCAGACCAATATCCTGATTACAACAATCTATTTTTTCAAAATATTTTGGATCCCTCATTGGTTGAATCCAGAGAGGCAGAATTTGCAGATATGGACCCAATGGAACAAGATCTGGAAAAACTGTAGTTGATATATAGGGGGAAATAAAGACTTACCAAAATAAGCAAAACTGAGGGTGTTTGTCTCCACTAAAACTTCCCTACAAGAAATACTCAAGGGAATTTTTCTCTTGAAAAATAAAACAACAGTGAACAGCATCACTACACCTATAAAAATGTAAAACTCTTTTAATGTATATTCAAATAGAAAATGCTCTGCTATCACAATGATGGTATCTAACATGCTCATAATCTACTATAGAATTTTTAAAAACTTAACATTTGAACACATCTTTATTAATAGACACACTATAAAACATGTCTTTGTGACATTAATAAAGTGACAGGAGGTATAAAGAGATAGAGTGTTGACTGGGCATGTTGGCTCCTAGCACTTTGGGAGGCTGTGGTGAGAGGATTGTCTGAGCCTATGGTTGAAGACCAGCCAGGGCTACATGGGAAGACCTCCTCTCTACAATAGATCAAAAAGTTAACCCAGCATGTTGGCATGCCTGTAGTTCCAGCTGCTTGGAAGGCTGAGGTGGAAGGATCACCTGAGCCCAGGAGGTTGAGGCTGTAGAGGATGTGAGCATGCCACTGCACTCCAGCCTTGGGGACACCATGAGACTTCAACTCCAAAAAAGAAAAAAAAATTTTTTTCAGTAAAAAAATGCATGCAAGTTACACAACACACTCTCGAGTCAGGAGATTTAGGCTGGGTGTGATGGCTCATGTAATCCCAGCACCTTGGGAGAATCTTAGCGTAGGTGAATCGCTAAAACCCAGGAGTTCAAGACCAGTCTACAGAACATAGCAAGACCTAGATCCACAAAAAGTAAAAAATAAAAAAATAGCCAACATGGTGGCACATACCTGTCATCCCAGCTATTCAGTAGACTGAAGAGGAAGGGTTGTCTGAGCCCAGAAGGTTGAGGCTGTTTTGAGAAATGATCATTTCACTGTACTCTAGCATGGTGAGACCCCAACTCAAAAATCAAAAGATATTATTGAGATGTCAACTCTGGCCAGGCTCAGTTGCTCAGCCTGTAATCCCAGCGCGTTGGGAGGCCAAGGTGAGTGGATTACCTGAGCCTGCGGGTTCGAGACCCGCCCGTGTAACTTGGCGGTACCTCATCTCCTCAATAAATCAAAAAAAAATTAGCCGGGCATGGTAGTGCGCACCTGTAGTTCCAGCTACTTGAAAGGCTGAAGTGAAGGATCGCCAGAGCCCAGCAGGTCGAGGTTGTGGTGGCCAGGATCAGCCACTGCACTCCAGTCTGGGCGACAGAGTGAGACTCCAACTCAAAATTAAAAAAAGAAAAAGTCAACTGTACCCACAGTGATATACAGATTTAATGTAATTCCTATGAAAATTTCAGTGATACTTTTCTTTGAAAAAATATTTTAAAATCTAAGTTTCCATAGAATCTCATGGGACTACAAATGTTAGGCATAAAGGATAAAATAAAGGTTTTACACCTCCTGATTTTAAAAACATATGACAGGTTACAGAAATAAAAATATGTGGTACTGGCACACAGACAGATAATGGAACAAAATAGAAAACCTCAATATAAATCCTGATAAGTACAATTAAATGACCTTTAACAAGGTTGGCATGGTCAGACAATGGGGAAGCAAAGCTTCTTCAACAAATGATGTTGGAAAACTGACAAGCCACAACAAAATAAAAATATAGATGTACTCTTGAATCATATAAAAAAACTATCCAAAATGCTTAAGTGCTTAAATGTAAATCTATAATTACAAAGTTATTAGAACCAAATATAGGATAGATGTTGACACTGGCCATGACAATTCTTCATTAGATGACAACTAAAAGCATATGCAACGATGAAAAATAGAAAACTACACAAAGTTAAAAGAAGTAATCTTCACAATAGGGAGTAATGAGTGAAGTAATAACATCTAAGGAATGAGAAAATATATTTGTAATTTAAACATGTAGTAGGAGTTAAAATTCAAAATATTTAACTCCTAAAACTCAACAACAAAAATTGCATAGCATGACTCAAACATTGACACAGAAATGAACAGACATTTCTCCAAAGGAGATGTACAAATAACCAACAAGCATTTCAAGACTTGCAGAAAGACAAATGCTTAGAGAAAAGCAAAGCAAAAGCAAAGTAATATACAATCTGACACCCGTAATGATGACCACTATCAAATAAAATGACAAATGTTATTTGGGATGTGGAGGTGTTGGAACACTTGTAGACTGTTGCTTGGGAGAAAAATGATGCAGCCACTATGTGCAAAGGTCCAGCCTCCATAGAACAGGGCCTGAGGTGGGGTGAGGGAATGAGAAAAGAAAGACAACAGCAGGATTGGGAGGTCTCTTGCCTCAATAAGTGAGAGCAAGTTTATTCTTATAGCTTTTTTTTTATATAGGGCAAAACTACATAAACAAGAAATATCTTAATGCTGGCATCAGCTTGAAAAAAGGTAAATGCTTGTGACTTTCTTGGCAAGCTTACTATAGCAGTAACATCTTTGTTTTTTGTGAGTCTAAGCAGAACATTTAACGTCTGTTCTTTGAAGTTCTGAGTAAAGTTACTATCGAAGAAGGCTATATCCAGCCTACGCAGACTAGAGGTCACACCACCTGAATTCTAGTAAAACAACATTCCCAGGGGCAAACACCGAGAGAAGAAAACACTGGCCAAGCCCTTGTTGGAGCCAGGCCAGAAACACAAGGACCTGGTCAAGGTTGTGTATTTTTAGAACATAAGGACCTTGTCAGCTTATGTCTTTGTTTCCTTCATCTCCCCCTTTCTTTTTCTTTTAAGCATAGTTTGTGAACCTCTATTCTGTTCTCAGATGGCCCGTCCTCCTGCTCGGATGGAGACCTGGAAAACAAAACACTGAAACCAAAATTAAAATTCCAAGTGCTATCATAGAATATATAGTAGACCACAAACTATGAGTAGATACCAAATGCATAATCTTATCCAGGATATTTGTAGCCAAGGTACTGGCAGGCAGCAAAGAAGACCCAGAGGTGGAGATTCCCATAATATCCCGGTGAAGTTGGACAACATCCAAGGAAATATAATTTGCAGACCATATCCCAGGCAAATGATTTTTAACCAAGTCCCAGGACCAGAATCATTATATGGCTTTGAAGGAATGCAGATCCATTGAAACTCGGCATGACATCTTAATGACACTCTGGTTTTTAAAGCTGTAAGTTGGTTTCCAATGACTAGTACTGCCTCCTCGAGGTCATTGAGTGGCTTCCAATTTCACGTCAATGGCTTCTTGATGAGACAGTGCTGTGGAAATATTCTTTGCCAAGTAATTCACATAATGAGCTGTGTGGATCTCCTGAGTCAATACTATTGCTGAAATAGTAGTTGAAGCAATCAATGTCACTAAAGCAATAATACCTGCTACTAACAATCAAGGGGAATAGACAATTTAGGCAAAGAATGCCAACTAGAATCTCGATATCATGGTCCAGAGATATTTACAGGCATCATAAAATATAACAACACATTTTGTTGTCCTCCGTTCTCAGGAGATATACAGTTACTAAGATTACAATAAGTACATCTCAGTGAAAAGTAAGAAGATTTCATAGTGATTTCTGGTCAGGCTCGGTGGCTCAGCCTGTAATCCTGTGCTCCAGGAGGCCGAGGTGAGTGTATTGCCTGAGCCCGCGAGTTCAAGACCCACCTGGGCAACGTGACAAGACCTCATCTCTATAATAAATCAAAAAAATTAGCCAGGCTTGGTAGTGCACGCCTGTAGTTCCAGCTACTTGGAAGGCTGAGTTGGTAGGTTCGCCGGAGCCCAGCAGGTCGAGAATGCAGTGGCCGGGAGCGGCCACTGCACTCCAGTCTGGGCAACAGAGTGAGACTTCAACTCAATTAATTAAAAAAAAAAAAAAAGGTGGATGTAACACCACAATTTGTTGTCCTCCATTCTCAGGAGATATACAGTTAGTAAGATTACAATAGGTACATTTCAGTGAAAAGTCACATTTCATAGTGATTTCCCATGGTCTGCCCAATAGTACATAAGGAAGGGGCACACATGCAAATATTTTATGAGAGCTACTGTAAGTGAGGTGATTGAGTTCAGATGAGTGGCATATGAGGACCGTCCCAGGGCAGCCATAAGTTTCCAAATACCTAACTGAGGCCATCCTGCAGAGGTGGAGAGGATAGTCTCCACCTGCCTGCCAGAGGTGTCAACATGGTGTAGTTCAGGGATTAGGGGTAGCCCAATCCATAACCCCTTCCCTAGTATGGGGAGTACGGTGCCGAGTAGCTACAGAATAATGGCACCACCACCATGGAGGAAAATGGGAGAAAAAAAACTTTTTGGTCACAGAGCAGGATGAGATCCCAGAAGGAGGGGTTTCAATAGAAGATGTGGTGCAAGAACGTGGAGCCCCAATGAGGGACATGACCCACTCCCATTCCAACCACGGCTGATGTTTTCTTCCATGGGGGACAAAACCATGAGTATATTTAGAAATGAAAGTAACAGGAACACAGACTGGGTTTCTGGCAGTAATG
>NW_007231107.1:0-10016 GCF_000164805.1 Carlito syrichta | reverse complement strand
TTTTAATCTGACTTAGAACAACACTGTGAAATACAAAGGAAAATTAACAAACAATGACACCAAATGTTAACTAGTTAGAACAGTCACGGCCTATCTCCTAATACAGGGACATGTCCACGCTCCTTAACACAAGTTAGCCACAAATGCTTTCCCACCATTGGGAAGCATTGATGTGTAGAGAGAGCATCTCACTTACCAGGTACTGACTTGTTTTTTGATACTTTTGTAGTAATGGAAACATCCCAGGAGATTGAGACTTCCTTCGAATTTCAATCTTCAAGCCAGACAATTGGTCAGTTACAAAATACAGAATCTCCCAAGTCCTGTGGTACAAATGATATCCAAATACCTGATAGTATCTCATCACTTGAGCTTGGGGACATTTCAGTGATAGCTCCTGTCCAGAGGCCTTCTAATCTCTTGACACTGTCCAAAGCTCCAACCCAGGAACATTCATATAATAACAATTTGGGTGAGATCAAAATGAAGCTTTCTAACCCTTGGATGCCTACAAGATTCCAATAGAGAGCCAAGATCCTCCACTACTCCCTTTAGAAATTCCTGATATGCGACAGTTTCTGGTCTACATTGATCCTCTTAGACCTGAGGAACAGCTTAGTTCTGAAAATACCAATCTAGGAGAAACCTGACACTGAGGACCAAAAGACACTTAAATATGAGATTGAGTCTAGTGGCAGTCTTGCAGACGTCACCACACTGGCACAGGAAATTCACCTTCCACAGCTCTTTGATTCCATAAAATATCTTGACCAGCCTAAAGGTCCCACAGGAGTCAAAGATGAAGATACCAATGCATGCAGGTGATTCAGTGCAGCAGAAGTCAAGTGTCATAAATGGTCCTTCTGATCAAGTCAGGAAGAACAAACACAAAACTTTCAAGCCTGTCAAAGGGGTATCAGAAGCCAAAATTCTCCCAAAGAACCCAGAGTGTCAGAGAGAGTAAGAAGTGGTTTTTTGTACTGCTACAGCCAGTGACAGGCCTCCAGCACATGTGGCCAAGTACCCTGACAGCAGACCACAAAAATCTTCATCCAGTAGAATTAGCAAAACTAAGAGCCAAAGACACAAAACCATCAAAAGATCCAGAAAAAACAAGCCCAAGGAATCTGAAGAGAGTAAGCAGTCAGGGAACATGGTCAAGGCAGAAGAGCCAACCACTACCAAGATGAAGCAGAAGAATAATCTACCTGTGTTTAGTCCAGAAACCTTTAAAATTCTAGAACAGTCCTAGGCAGGCATATGCTAGATTCTGTGCAGATTTTCTATCCACTGGGGAAGAAGCGTGAGAAAAAAAACTGGAGTGTCTTCCTTCTGGACTCTAGGAAACTCAAGCAAAAACAAAGACCCCAAGTCATTCCCAGCTCTCAAATAATGCCTGGATGCCACATATGAGGGTAAAGGTGCTGAGGAAATGCAAGTCAAAACCCAGAAATGCAATGGCAGTGCTACAAAAGAGTGCCCATCTCTCTCCAAGTATGAACTTACACCACCTGGAAAGGCCAAGTTGATTCCTTTGCCCTTTCCATCCCTGGATAAACCTCAAGCTCGACCTGCTCCTCAAAGGTCACAATCCCAGGCCACACATAATCCTGCTGTGCTTTACTCTGCCAGGCCTGGTTCCACTAATTCAGCTCAATCTACTGCAGTCAACCCATTCCAACCAGCTCCTACCAACACATTTTTGATGGGTCCATCTGGTCCATCTCAGCCAATTTACTCCAATGCAACCCAACTCAGGTTGACAACTTCGACCCAGTCTTTTATCCCTCACTTTGCTACACTTAGGTCTGCACCCTACAAAACATCATCTGACATTCTTTCCACAATAAACCTGTTTTCACTGCTGAGACCAAGTTCCAGTCACCACCCATGCCTCACTACCAATATCTACTCCAAGACTGCAGTGGTAAACCAGTTCCCTGGAGAAAACCCAGTGACCTTGAACCAGTAATGTCAACACTCATCACAGAAGAGCAGAGGCCAGAGTGTGAGACCATGAAGAGGCAGACTCAGCAAGAGCATGAAAATTCTGCCAAATACACCTCTTTGGGGAGAGTGCAGTGTTTTGTTGAAAGGGAAAAAGATATAGAAATTGCTCAATTCTATGGCTACACAATTAAGTGCTGCTAAGATAGTATCACTTTGAGTATTAGCTAGTTTCTCACATATACGGAAGAACTTGTCCCTTACCTACAATTGTATGGCTCTGTGTCCTACCCATGATAGCGCACCTCTGCTACTCAACCAGAGGTAGCAACCAGGTGATGGTACTATAAGAAATTCTGCCCACAAACACCCAACCACCAGCCTCCACCTCTGGAACCCACTACTCTGTGTCTCCTCAAGTCATTACAGAAACAAGTTTTCAAGGTAAGCACAAAGAGTAAGAGGAAGAAGAATACACTCAACATTCAGAAACAGGGTCAAATCTGAAGCTGACAACTGCTGAGTGCACAGATAGGTTGCATTTAATTCCCAGAATCAACCACAATCACTGCCCTCCATTTTCAGATTCAATTCAAGAATACCTAAAAAGTGGGAATGTGGGACTCTATAATGGTCATCTATGCTACATGTAACAGAACCTCAAAAGAACACCAAATAATATCATGCTTTTTGCTGCACTAGCTGATCAATTTCCCTACACCACCTTGTGTAATTAACTGTGTTCCCTAATTTAATCCTTCAGCCTCTTTTGAAGTCACTTCAGAATTCTTCTTGGAGTGACATTTTTATATTCTTTGCTTTACATCAGGGTTTAAGACCACGTTTCAGAGATCCTGTCCAAAGCAAGGAGGCATACAATCTGACCTTGCTTATAAATTTCATGAGAAAGAGCTCTACTCTCTGACATAGTCCTTGGTGTGAAAACTTATTCTCTCAGGAGAGTGAATAGCATTGAAAGGACACTCTATGAAAATGCTAGCTTCATCAAACATTTCATATTTTAACATTACTTTCACTTTTTAACTTAAAACAAGCCCATGAAACACACACACACAAAACAAAGTAACAATAACACTATAACTAGTTAAAAATAGAACATCTCTGCCAGTCACCTAATAACAGGGTCTTGTCCATGTCCTTAAGAAGAGTTAGTCACAATTATCCACTGTTGGAAGGTACCTGATTGCTACATGGTGCATAGGGAGAGAATTTCCTTACCAGGGATAAAATGCTTTCTTGATCCCTTTGTCCTAATAGAAATGTCCCAGAAGATGGAGACTTCCCTTAGATTGCAGCATTGAAGCCAGACATTTGGTCTGCCATAAACGCCAGCATTTTCCAAGTCCTGCAGTAGAAAAAAATATTCAAGTACTTAATAGTACCTCACCACCTGAGCATGGGGATATTTTGGTGATACTTCCAATCTAGAGGTGTACTAATCTCTTGGAACTGCCTGCAGCACCAAGCCAGCAATAATCAGAATAAGAATTCTGATGAGATCAAAGCCACATACTCAAAGTCTCTGAAAGCCTAACAGACTCCCAACCCACACACACACACACACACACACACACACACACACACACACACACACACACACCAAGAGCCTTCACTCCCTTTAGAAACTCCTGACATTCATCAGCTTCTGGCCAGCAATGATCCTTTGTCCCTGACTAGCAGCCTGACTCTGAAAATGTCATCATAGGAAAGAACACCATGATTCTTGAGGACCAAGGGAAACATGAAAGTGGAAATGAGTCTAGAAGCAGTTCTGAAAAATCACCACACTGATATATGATATCCAACTTTCTCAGCTCTTCACGTCCTTAAAAAATCTTGACCAATCCAAAAACCCACAGTAATCATAGCCAAGATACTAGAGCCATCAAAGTGAATCAGATGCAAGAAGGGTCAAGTGTATCCAGATTGATTGTTAGAGGCAGGCCACTTGGTACATTTGCCCTTTCCAACACCTCACAAACTTCAAGTTGATCTACTCCTTGAGGATCACAGTCACTGGTTGCACGTAACCTTCTGTGCCTTACTCTGCCAGGCTTGGTTCTACTAACTCAGCTCAACCTGCAGCAGTCAACCCATCCCAACAAGCACCTATCAACACATCTTTCATAGGTCCTGCCAGACCCGTTCAGCCAACATCGACCAATGTAACCCAACAGAGGTTGACAGAGTCTGGCTAGTTTTCCCGTCCTCCATCTGCCACTTTTCAGCCTGCCCCCTATAAAACATCATCTTGTACTTTTCTCCAGAATAAGCCTCTTTCCCCTGCTTAGACTGAGCTCTATCACCACCCAGGGTGCAACCTGCATCTACTCCAACCTCTAAACAAATCCATGGAGAAACACAATGTTACTGAACCTGTAATGTCAACACACATCACATAAGTGCAGAGGCCAGAGTATGAGACCCTGAAGAGTCAGGTTCAAAAAAGAGCATGAGAATGCTGCTAAATTCATCTCTTTGGGGGAAAGCACAGCTTTTCTTTGAGAAGGAAAAAGATACGAAAACTTCTCGATACTATGGCTACATAATGAAAGAGCTGTTAAATTCATGGTATCACTTTGGGTACCTGCAGGTTTTCCACATATACCTAGACAGCAACAAATTTCTCTATTTATTCTGATATATTTTAAAGTTTAATGAAACTAAATAAAGAAATAAAATTGAACAATATATGACAAACAAGATGGTCTCTGGAGTTGTGAGATGGTATTAACTGGAGTTTTCTTTGGTAAAGCTGAAAATCAAATGATGAATCAAAAAGTAGGAAGTGAAAGGTTAACTGGAAAATATGTAAGAAGAGATGAGAATTCATGAAAAAGGAAGAAACCTAGTCCTAGAATAGAATGGCCAAAACCAGAGAGATTTTATGGGTATATGAACAAATAAGGATTGGGCATAATGGCAGGAGTCAGGTGCAGAGTCTAAGGTTAGGGCTGAAAGAAAAACAACTAGAAAAAGTTCAAAATGGCAGATGCTGAGTCTGCAATGGCTAGAAAAGTATAAAAAATATGTCACAAAAGACTGCCCTATGACTCATGGCCTAACAGGTAATTTGAGAAAATAAGATTTAGGACACATCTCCAATAGACTTGGGCTACCTTATACATGCATGATTGTAGCTGGGAAAGTGAATACAGAACATAAGGGAACATACCAGGAAAATAACAAGGGCTGACAGTCATCACAGGGCAGCAGATAGCCTGGGTCCTGGACAGTCCAATTGTCACAGTATGGGGCCCACACAGAACAGGGCCTGGAATAAAATCATGATTTACTTAATGCTTATGACCAGGCCAATGAGACACACTACTTGAGTTAACATTCACAGCATCACGCAAAACCAATATCATTGTGCCACTTTACTGAAAAGGGTCAAAAAAATAAGTTAGGGTCACATGGCTTGAGAAAGGGAAAGGCCTCAATGCAAAGCCTTTGTTCTCTGTTGGCCTTAGCAGCCCAGCTGGCTATCAAAGCGCAGCATCAAAATGTAAGCAGCATACAAAATCAAACTTCCAGAAGGGCCTAAATGTTAACCTGAGAGGGCACAGTCATATCTCCCTCCATGAACTCAGAGTGTGCAGCATTCTTGCACTGTTGCCATCAACCAAAGTGCATGAGAAAAATCAGTTCAGAGAATCTATTTCCATAAGATGAGAAGTGAATTAGTTACACCTGCTCACTGGGTCTCTCCCAAAGCCCCAGTAGGCAGAGGCACAATGGCCCAAAAGTGTTCCTGGGGGGTGGATGCTCAAGGCATAGCAGGAAGGATGGAAAGCTGGAAGCAGTGGAAGGGGGAAGACAGAAAAGGAATGAAGGGGGGGAAAGGTAAGATGGGACAGTGTTTCATCACCATTGGAGAATCAGTCATTTACTTTTAAAATTATTTTTTCAGATATACTTTACATAATATAAAATTCACTTTAAATATATGCAATTCAGTGGCATTTAGTACATTCACAAGAATCACAGATATCTGATTCATAACATTTTTATCATTCCCAAAAGAAACCCCTGGACTTAATACCAATTATTCCATATCCCCCCCACACCCTCTCGTCACAGGCATCCACCAGTCACTATGGACTCACCTTTTCTGGACATTTTCTACAAGGTAAATCACAATATGTGACCTTTGGTATCTGACTTCTTTCACTTAGCATAATGGTTTAAAAGTTTTTCTCTGTTCTAGTGAGTGTCAGTACTTCATTCTTTATATGACTGCATAGCACTCTATTGTATTACTAGACCACATTTGTTTATCCATCATCAGTTGATGGACATCTGCATATTTTCACTAATAATTTACATTTACTGAGATTTTATTCTGTGCAGGCTTTACATGGTAAATTTAGTCCATTTTAGAGATAAGGAGGTAGCGTGTATAGAAGTCTTGTCCAAGATTGAGAGCTAACAAGTAGAAAAGCTGGGATTGGAACTCAAGCTTTTGGGTCTAAGAGATATTAGAGACACATGACAGAACATTAGAAACACACAAAGGGGAATTTCACCCTTTTCTCCACATTTCAAAGTCACCCAATTCCCCTTTCTCTTAAGACTGTTTTTGCCACTTTGAGAATTCATCCAATGGAACTTGTTTATTTATACCCCAACATGTATGTATCTTCAGTTAGTGAATAATCTGGCCCACTGATTTGAAATGTTCCTTTTATTGTATCTTAAATTCATATATGCATTTGCATTACTTCCCTTTTTTGTTTTTCTGGCTACAAGTTTATTCCACAGAAAATAACCCTCTCCAATTTTTCTGAGGTAGCTGACTACGTTAACAACCAAATCCGCCTCTAAGCTGGATTTAGGTTGCTTACCCAGTCCCAGTCGCTGTTTCTCATCAGTACCAGATGGCACAGAACTTAGGTGTTTCTGTCAGTTTCCTTTCTTCTGAGTTTTGCAGGCTGCTCACCTTCCAGAACTTTGGGTGAGATTTCTGGACTTCTGCAACACAGGGTAGCTGGCACGATCTAAGGAAAAAGGTGAAACTAATCACATAGATACTGATTACATTGGTTGGTAAGGTACCAATAGAAATGTCTCCAGGCAAAATGTTCCTTCATATAGCCTCAAGACTTGAGAAACTGCATGACCTTCATGATATAAAAGTTAGACACATTATTGCCAGACAGTTCTGGGTGCTTAGTTATATGGACCCCTTCTTGTGCAACATCACACCCTCCTTAAAAATGAGATCATATGGCTGACAACATTCAGAAGATTAAAACAAGATTCCTACCTATCACCATATACAAAAACCAATTCTAAATGGATCAAAGACATAAACGTAAAACCTCAAACCATAAGAAGTTAGAAAATGCAAGACACACCCTCATGAAATTTGGAACTGGCAACCAACTCCTGATCAAAACCCCAAGTGCCCATGTCATGAGAAATTGAGAAATAAGATAGACAAGTGGGACCTCATCAAACTCAGAAGCTTCTGCAAAGCCAAAGAAACCACTGAGAAATCGGGCTGACAGGCCACAGACTGGGAAAAAATATTTGTCAACTATAAGGAACTGAAAAGAAAGAAACAAACAGCTCCATTGCAAAGTGGACAAAAGATATGAATAGATACTTCTCAAAAGAATACATATGAGCAGCCAACAGATACATGAGAAAAAACAAAGAGCCCCGTTACAAAGTGAGCTAAAGATATGAATAAACACCTCTCAAAAGAAGGCATACCAGCAGCCAACAGATACATAAAAAAATATTCAGCCTCACTAGTCATCAGGGAGATGCAAATTAAAACTACACTGAGATAGCACCTAACTCCAGTCAGAATGGCCATCATGAATAACTCAAAAAACTAACATATGCTGAAGAGGATGTGGCAAAAAGGGAACATTTCTACGCTGTTGGTAGAAGTGTAAGCTAGTAGAGATTCTGTGGAAATCAGTGTGGCTATTCCGAAAAGTTCTAAAAATCAACCTTCCATATGACCCCACCATTTCCCTACTGGGAAACTACCCGGAAGAACTCAAATCACTCTAAAAAAGACACCGACACACGTAAGTTTATCGCAACCTTGTTCACAATAGCAAGAACATGGAATCTACTGTGCTGCCCATCAAAAGAGGAATGGATTAAAGAAATGTGGTACATATACACAATGGAATATTATGCAACCATAAAGAAGAACAAACTCATAAACTTTGCAGCAACCTGGATGGAATTAGAGTCTATAATACTGAGTGATCTATCAAAGGAACAGATAACTGAGCGTCACATGTTCTCACTCATAAGGGGACCATGAACAACTACTGTAATACTATAAGAAAAAGGTTGACAGTAGCAGGAAACTGCGGGGGGTAGTGGGCCAGGGAGGTGGGATTGACAGTAGTTGAAATCTGCCTGGGGAAGGCAGGGAATACCTCATCAACAAGAGTACCTGCACAATGAATAATTCTATACCTAACCTGAATTGTACCCCACAATTTTAAAATTAAAAAATTTAAAAGGTAAAAAAGAAGCAAATCAGAAAAAAATGAGGCAGTAGACACTTCCATTTCAAATCTTCCTTGAATCTTATTTGCCTGATAAATGAAAAAATTTAATTTGAAAAAGGAATAATTACACACAAAAATATTATTCTATTCATGTACAGAATTAACAGCAGTTTCCCTTATTTCCTGCACTCTCACCTTGCATGTTTTCTATTCTCCACTGTTTTCTTCTTTCTCTAACTATTGTCCTCTACATTTTGCCTGTCGTTTCACCCAAGCATAGCATCCTAGATGTCCAAGATTTTATAGTGGCTGTTTGCAAGGAGGGGGAGGCTCTAGTAACTGCCATATGCATTCCTTTTTGGGGAGAAAGTATTCTGAATGCCTCTCAAGTATAAAAGAGCAGGATGGCAGGGTGTCTGCATGGCCCAGGAAGCCAGAGTTAGAAAATTATGGGCAAAAGAACTACAGCCAAAGGACAGAAGAGAAAAGGTTTGCAGCCAGCTATGTCTTCCACCACTCTAGTGTTTGCTTCTAATGGGCACAGTGCATTTTTCTAACACACAAAAAAGATGTTTAAAACACATTGAAAAGAATACGCAAGCCGGACTCGGTGGCTCAGCCTGTAATCCCGTGCCTTGGGAGGCTGAGGTGAGTGGAATGCCTGAGCCTGCGGGTTCGAGACACGCCGGGGCAACATGGTGAGACCTCATCTCTACAATAAATCAAAAAATTAGCCGGGCATAGTAGCGTGTGCCTGTAGTTCCAGCTACTTGGATGGCTAGGGCGGAAGGATCGCCAGAGCCCAGCAGGTCGAGGATGCGTTGGCTGGGAGCAGCCACTGCACTCCAGTCTGGGTGACAGAGTGAGACTCCAGCTCAAAAAAAAAAAGAAGAAAAGAAACGCTTACTCTGGAAGTTGACAGAAAGAAATATCCATTATTGGAGGAATGCAAGATCAAGTCCTATCTCAAAAACAATCCCTAAAATCAGGGAAAAGAAAGGAGGGAGAGCAAGCGAGTTCAAACTGGCTAAGCTCAGCCCTACTCAAGGAAGATCAGATTCAAGAAGAAACTACAAAGCTTAGGACCACACATATTTCCTACAAGGTGCATCCAATGAACTTTACCCTCTTCTGCAACTCAGTCACAAAGGGAGCTCTTCAATCCCTTTGTTCCTTAAAGCTACAGTACATTCACTCATCAGATCTACAGACATAATTTCACAGTGACTTTATTTGCCCTCCTAGATATTTCTTTCCTTCTTCTTCAAGGATATTAACAGGATATTTAAATATATGCATAAATTTGGTAATATAAAATGTAACATAAAAATGTAAATAACTATTAGTTATATCAATGAATATCTATGAAAAACATTGAAATGACATTCCTAACTTAAGAGCCTGGAGGAACATGGGACAATCACATATATCTTGCAGGACTTTAACTCCCCAGACCTCAGCCACTTGGGTGCCGTTATACCTTCCTACCAACTCTTTCCAACAAATCCTGTCATCTTGTTGGGAATCTGACCTCCCTATTGGCTTTCTCATAGCTTCAACTGC
>NW_007231106.1:0-8377 GCF_000164805.1 Carlito syrichta | reverse complement strand
AGTGAGACATGTGGCGCTCAGTTCTTTGTTTCTGTCATAGATAACTAAGTATGATAGACTCTAAATCCAAGTTGCTGCAAAGTCTATAATTTTGTTCTTTATGACTGCATAATAGTCCATCATATATATGTAATTGTCTACATAGCCAGGCATGGTGGCTCACACCTGTAATCCCAGCGCTTGAGGAGATGGAGGCAAGAGGACTGTCTGAGCCCAGGGGTTCAAAACCAGCCGGGGCAACTTGGAGAGACCTTGTCTCTACAATAAAATTTAAAAAGTAGCCAGATGTGATGGCATGCACCTGTAGTTCCAGCTACTTGGAAGGTTGAGGTGGAACGATCACCTGAGCCCAGCAGGTTGATGCTGTGGTGGCCCTGAGCATGCCACTGCACTCCAACTGGGCAACAGAGTGAGATTCCAACTCAATCAATCAATATTGTCTGTATAGCTTCCACACCAAAAAAAAAAAATCAGATTAGCTGGGTGTGGTGACATGTGCCCATGGAAGGCTGATCCTGAGGTTTTCTTGAGCCCAGATGTTTGAGACCAGCATAGGCTACATAGCAAGACTTCAGAATTGTCTATATTGTTCTCTACAAAAATAATCAAAATATTACCTAGGCATGATGGCATGCACTCGTAGTTTTAGATACTTGGGAGGCTGAGCCTGTAGGATTGTTGACCCTAGGAGTTTGAGGCTGCAGTGAGCTATAATCATGCCACTGCACTTCAGCTGGGTGACAGGGTAAGAGCAAGATTCAAAAATAAAGATACATAAATGCTCATATAAATAACTTTGTCTCTATCTAAAATAATTTGTTCTATGCCTTAATACTACACAATTAAAATGTTCATCTGCCTGTGAGCTTCCTTTTCCAGATATTGTCAGAAGTCGGCAAAGCTTATGTCCTTTAAAAAAATTGCTAATTCTTTATTTTGTTTAGGAAAAAAAGAAAACCTGTTCTTTTGACCTGTTTGTTAGCTTACAAAATTGGGTAAAAAAACAAAGATTACATTTCTCTCCAAAATTTTGAAATTATTCAGAATTCCACTGGTCCCGATCTGTTTTCTTTTTTTATTATTGTAAGGATGTGAGGTACATTTCAGGTTTAGGTATACAAACATTGATTATGCAGGTACTCTTGTTGATGAGGTGTTTCCCTTCCTCCCCTGGCAGTTTCCCTCAACTGCAAATCCCATCCCCCTGCCCTTGACAGTTTCCCACTACTGGCAGTCCCTTTCTTATAGTATTATAATCGTTCAAGGTCCACTTATGAGTGAGAACATATTGTACTCTGTTCTTTGGTTCTGTTATAGATCACTGAGTATAATAGACTCGAAATCCATCCAAGTTGCTGCAGAGTCCATAATTTGGTTATTTTATGGCTGCATAATATTCCATCATGTATTTGTAATTGTCTACATAGTCGGGTACAGTGGCTCACACCTGTAATTCCAGCACTTTGGGAGATGGAGGTGAGAGGATTGCCTAAGCCCAAGGGTTCTAAACCAGCCTAGGCAACTTGGAGAGACCTTGTTTCTACAATAAAATTAAAAAATTAGTTGGGCATGCACCTGTATTTCCAGATAGTTGGAGAGCTGAGGTTAGTAGGTTGAGGCTGTGGTGGCTGGGACCATGCCACTGCACTCCAGTCTGGGCAACAGAGTGACCTCCACTCAATAAATGATAGATAGATGGATAGATAGATAGATAGACAGATAGATAGATAGATAAAGCCTATATTGCTATCTACAAGAAAAAAGTCAAATTAGCTAGGAGTGGTGGCCTGTGCCCACTGGAAGCCTAAGCCTGGAGGATTGCTTGAGCTCAGAAGTTTGAGACCAGCAGAAGCTACACAGCAAGACTTCAAAATTGTATTGCCCTCTACAAAAAAAATCAAAAAAATTAGCCAGGCATGGTGATGTGTATTCGTAGTCCCAGATACTTGGGAGGCTGAGCCCGTAGGATTGTTTGACCCTAGGGGTTTGAGGCTGCAGTGAGCTATAATTGTGCCACCGTCCTTCAGCTGGGTGACAGAGTAAGAGCAAGATTCAAATATAAAGATGCACAAATACTAATATAACTAATTTTGTCTCTATCTATAACTATTTGTTCTATGCCTTAATGCTACACAACTAAAATGTTCATCTCCTTGTGAGTTTCTCTTTCCAGATATTGTCAGAAATAGGTAAAACTTGTGTCCTTAAAAAAATTCGTAATTCCTTATTTTGTTTAGGAAAAAAACATTTCCTTTGAACTATTTATTAGCTAACAAAATTGGGTAAAACAACAATGATTACTTTTCTCTCTCTCCAAAACTTTGAATCTATTCAGAATCCCATTGATCCCTATCTGTATTCATTGCCAATGTGCCATGGCTAAACTATACAAAAACCTTCCCTCTGGCCTAGAAACTTTTGAAGAAGAGGTGGACTTGTGAGATTGTAAGGAGTCCATACTATAAGAAATAAGACAAGTGGGACCCCATCAAAGTAACGAGATTCTGCAAAGCAAAAGAAACCATCAAGAGAGCAAGGAGGCAGTCCACATAATGAAAAAAAAGTATTTGCCAACTGTATATCAGACAAAGACCTAACATCTAGGATCTACAAGGAACTCAAACACAATGAAAGAAAAAAAAAACAGCCCCATTACAAGGTGCACAAAAGACATGAGTAGACACTTCTCAAAAGAAGATATACGGGCAGCCAAAAGACACATGTAAAAGTGCTCAGCTTCACTCATCATTGGAGAAATGCAAATCAAAACCACATTGAGATACCACCTAACTCCAGTAAGAATGGCCATCATTAAGAAAACAAACAACAACAGATGCTGGTGAGGATGCAGAGAAAAAGGAATGCTTCTACACTGCTGGTGGGAATGCAAACTAGTGCCACCTCTTTGGAAGACAGTGTGGTGATTTCTGAAAGAACTAGAAATTGACCTTCCATATGACCCAGCAATCCCCACACTGGGAATATACTCAGAGGAACACAAGTCATTCTACAAAAAAGATACCTGCACACATGTGTTTGTTGCAGCTCTATTCGCTAGAGAAAAACATGGAACCAGCCAGGCTGCCCATCGAAGCTGGACTGGATAAAAAAATATGGTACATATACACAATAGAATATTATGAAGTCATAAAGAAGGACAAACATATAGACTTTGCAGGAACTTGAATGCATTTCAAGTCTATCATACTCAGTGATCTATCACACAAGCAAAGAACAGAGTACCATATGTTGTCACTCATAAGCAGACCTTGAACAATTCATAATACTATAAGAAAGGGATTGATAGTAGTGGGAAACTGCTAGGGAATTGGGGGTGGGATTGGCAGTTGAGAAAAAATGCCAGGGGAGAGAGAGGGACACCTCATCAACAAGAGTACCTGTATAATAAAACGTTTGTATACTTAACCCTGAATTGTAACCCACATCTTTAAAATAAAATTGAGATTTTAAGGGTTCATTTTGAGGGATAACTTTAATTCAGATCCTCCAGATCTGAAAGGCACTTACATACCCAAACAGCTGGGAAAATGAGAGACTTTGCCACTGAGCCATTACATGATTCCTTTCCATTCTTCTGAATCATAAAAATTTCCATAAAATTAGCCATTAAAAATCTCTTACTTCCCATAGAATTAAAATAATAGTAGTGGAAGGATATCAAGACATCTGGTGACAAAATCTCATGGATATGGTTATACCAAGTAATGGAATTTATGCAGATAGATTTGTAAAAATGCTTCAGCCATCTCACAACAAATTACTAAAAAGACCACAAAAAATGCATTGTGGGACCAGGCACAGTGGTTTATGCCTATAACCCCAACATTATGCGAGACTGAGACAAGATTACTAGAGATCAGGTGTTCCAGAACAGCTTAGGCATCATAGCAGGACCTTGTCTCTACAAAAAATATTTTAAAAATTGGCTAGCATGGTGGCACTCGCCTGTAGTCCTGGGTGTCAGGAGGCTGAAGCGGGAGGATTGCTTGAGGCCAGGAAGTTAAGCCTGTGGTGAGCCATGATCATGCCACTGCACACCAACTTCGATGACAGTGAGACTCCCAACTTAAAAAAAAATTGTGGTACAACAAAAGTCTCTAAATTCCTTAGCTTAATGTTCTTTAAAAAGTGCTTCTCTTTTGTATAACTAATTGCTGCAAGTCTGTAGCCAAAACTTAGATAACTGTAGCTCAATGCATAGAATTTACAAATAAGTGACTTTTGTAATTTTGGCATTTGATTTTTGGTTCTTACATTGCCTTAAAGATTTTAAGAGCTAGTGAATGCCTGCCCACCTCCATTCCCATCTCACCTAGAGTGTTTAAATTGGCTGTAAGTCTTTTGGATCTATGTCTTTTGCCCTAGGGGACCCTCCAAGGGTCAAGATGGAACCAGGGCAAGGTAATCACCACTCTGGCAACAATATGGGACAAAATTAAGATTTGGCCATTGGTGTTGCCTCTGACAAATCTTCACCAGAAGAGGCCAGAATGGGAACCAAAAATAAAGTTCTGAGCCTCCGACTGACTGAATGGACTCCCTGCATCTGACTCTGAATTTCAAAAAATTAAAAAATTAGAAAATCTTTCAATCCACCTGTGAACTGTAAGCCTCCATTTTGAGATGCCCTGGCTTTCAGAGCTGAACCAATGTATGACTTACATGTATTGATTTATATCCTTGCTGGTAAATGTCTGTCTCCCTAAAATGTATAAAACCAAGGTGTAACCAAACTTCCTAGGGCACAGGTCCTCGGGTCTTCATGAGGTTGTACCCTAGGCTATGGTCATTCATATTTGACTCAGAATAAACTTCTTTAAAAATTTTACAGAATTTTCTTGTAATCAATAGGGGAAATACTCTGCTTGATGCTAATTAGGGTTTTCCCAAATCCTATATAAAAGTTTTAACCTTATCAGATAAATGGGACTTTTTAGTGAGCTCTCAGTTAAGGTTTAAAGCAGTGTTTGGAACAATATCAAATGTGAAATATCTACATATCAGTTACCTGGAGGACCATTTAAACCCCAGACTCCCAACTCTACCACAGATCTAGAAAATTTTGATGCTGTGTCCAGAATTAGACATTTTTCATATTTAGTGATTAGTGACCATTTCTGGTTTACCCTGAATGCAGCTTGAGTATCCCTTTTGATCCTCTTTCAACCAAGACCATGCTCTTACTTTGGCTTTATCATTTCCAAATGGAGTGGGGTGGAGGCAAGTTTTCTAGAAAAGGAAAGGATCCAGCCAAGTAAACAACATCGTGTTTGAAAATAAAAACTAATTTCTATGTGCAAAGAGTGCAAGGAACAAAAGAAGGCAAGGCAAATTTTCGAAAAAACATGAAGTCTGTAGGAGAAAATAATAGTTGAAGTAAAAATCAAACCAAAATATGGCTTGATTTTAAACAACTGGTTGAAAAGACAGAAGTTGGGGCACTCCATTTACAGAGAAGGAAATAGAATCCTATCACAATATTTTCACCAGGACTCAGCAATACTTGAATTGTCAACACAAGCTATTGGTTTCCAACCCAAGAGTCTCCCTATGAGTAAAACATGGGATCCTTTGCTGCAAGTGCCTAACAAAATGTAAATGTTTGCAGCACAAACAAAAGCAAAGATTATTGGCCGAGGTGAGCTGTGCACGGGGAAAGGAAAGGCAGGGGCACTATGGGGACACAAAGGTTTTGTGCGGAGAGAAAATCATGAGATTAGGGTGAACGTTGATAAAACAAGGAAATAGTCCTATTTCTTGAGAAATATTGTCTGCTTTTGGACACTAATGGCTGCAAATGTATTATTCTACTTAACCATCACAAGCAACCACATGAAGTGGGTATTATCCTTTTCCCTGATTTATAGATGGGAAAACAGGCATAGGAAGGGAGTGCAAATCATTCAGGTTTGCAGAGATGATAAGTGTAAGAACAAGGATTCCAACCCTGGTGGCTCATTTTCAGACCAATTTAGCTACTATGTTACCATTTCCCAATAAAGCTACCAAATTTCATGAAGTTCTAAAGCAGAAGCAGAAAAATTAATGAAGTGACTATAATGTCTTGGAAAGGAAAAGTGGGGAAGGTTAGTAGGACTAGCACTTTCTTATCCTTCCTCAAGCTAGGATGGTAAAAATATTTTCTAAAATGGATATGCCACGATACAACTGAAAAAGCATAAAGTTTAGAATTTAGGAAGTAACATCAAAGTAGCTAAAAACTATTTCTGGAGAGGAGAACTTAGGTATGAAGAGTTGGATTTCAGTATTACTCAAATTGTTAACATGCTCTTGTATTATTTCCATAAAAATTAAAGAATATGCATATTCATTGGAAATAGTTTCAGTTGTGTAAATGTGTCAAAAAATCAAATCATCTTCATATATTCTCACACATTTGTTAAGTTTGTCTTATTAGGATTATAATTTTTAGTTTGACTTTTTTTTAATGTCCAAACCAGAACTATACTTTGAGGGATCATTTCTGTACTTCATTACTAGAGAAGTTCCTCTTAATGTGTAGAGTACCAGAAATCAAAGGAGGGGTTGTAGTGTTCTTTTCTGAGTGTGAAGCTGGCACTTAGTGTTTTGCTGTAACTGCTGCTTACCACCGATCATTCTTCTTTTTTTCCAGGAGAATAAGAGAGTGGATGCTAAAAAAAGCCACAAAAAACAAACAAACAAACAAACAAAAGTTCAAAGGCATGAATTTTTAAATTTTTCCCTGCTAATATTGCTGTGCATTTCAGAAAGTGCATGACTATTAAAAGCAAACTGGGCAGGTAGAGTGGCACTTGCCTATAAACCCAGTACTTTGGGAGGCTGAGGCAGGAAAATTGCTTGAGTCCAGGAGTTTGAGATCAGCCTTGGCAAGATAGCGAGACTTCTTCTTTACAAACAATTTTAAAAATTAGCCAGGTGTGGTAGCACACACCTGTGGTCCCATCTACTTTTGAGAAGGCTGAGCAAGAAGATTGCTGGAGCCCAAAAGTTTAAAGCTGCAGTGATCTGTGACTGTGCCACTGCACTCTAGCCTGAGCAACAGAGTAAGACCTTAGCTCGAAAGAAAGAAACATATTAGATTTCAACCCTGCTTCTGAGAAGAAATTCTGACTACAAAATGTAGGTAGTTCTCTGCAGCCAGGGAACTACTCTGGCTTAGGATCATGGAGGCTTGGTTCTCTGAAAGTGTAACAAACTGAGAGCAAACGAATCAGGCAGCGGGATGCCAGGAAACTCTGGTTGTCTCTTTGTAATGGTTTTGTTTTTACAGGGATCATCTCATGAATGTTGCAGTAGGCATAGTGCTGTGCATTTTTAGTCTCAGTTATATTTTTATACAGACTTACTATGTGAAAGCGAGTATTTTTATGCTGTCTTTGAAATGAAGTTTTCTCTTTGATGGACCTGATAAAGGCTATCAGAGGACCACTGCCTAAGAAACTCACTCACCAGGCATACACATATTGGGCTGAGGCATAAGTTCATAGCAGTGTTGTGCATGCCCATGTAATGCAAATGTTTCACCTTGGTTACCTGGTCACAGTTCATCACATTTTCCAATTTTCACATTGACTGAAACAGATCATCATGGATTAAAGCATTTAAACAATCTTCATTAAAGTCCACTCAGGTCAAAGTGTCCCTCTTTGAAATGACAGAAGCATTTTCTTTCCATGCTTTCCCTGATGGCATTCTCTTCATATGCGACACAAATGTTTCAAGCCACCTCCACTACCTTAACTCCCCCATTAAACCCAATCAGAAAAATATGGCAGAAGTGTTCATTTTTTCCACTTGACACCCCATCTTCATTAGCCCCAAAATAGTACCAACTTTTGCAAATGTGCAAAATGTAAGGCATCTTTAAAAACACAATCCTGTCACTCCAAGGGAAAAAGACAAACGATAAACAGACTTCTAACATTGCAGAGTTGCCATGCCAAAAACAAATGCTTCAAACTTATGCATCAACCTAATATGTCTATATGCTCTCTCTCTATCTGCCTACCTACCTGCCTATTATCTATCTACATTAGCTCAGGCTGCTAAGATAAAATGCCTTAGATTGTTGGCTTCAACAGTAGGTTTTTCTTTTCAACAGTTCTTGAGGTTGGCATGTCCAAAATCAAGGCAGATTCAATATCTCATGAGGGCTCTTTTCTTGGCTTACAGGTGGCACCTTTTTGATATGTCCTCACAGGTTGGTGAGAGGAAGCTCTAGTGTCCTTTCCTCTTCTTATAAAGACATGAATCCCATCATGGGGGTCCCATCTCATGATGGCATCTAAAGCTAAATTATCTCCCAAAGGTTCTACATCCCTAGTAACATCACATGGGGGTTAGGGCTTCAATA
>NW_007231105.1:5947-20402 GCF_000164805.1 Carlito syrichta | reverse complement strand
TTTTTTAGAGACAGGGTTTTATGATAAGTCCCCAGGCAGATCTCAAACTCCTGGCCTCAAGCAATCCTCCTGCCTTGTCTTCCTAAAGTGCTGGGATGAGAGATAGGAACCACTATGTCTGACATTATATTTTATTATTTTATTTAATTTTACTTTATGTTACTTTACTTTATTTTATGCTACCATTTTATTTTTTTATTTTTTAGAGACAGGGTTTTTCTATGACTTCCAGGCTTGTCTCAAACTCCTGGTCTCAAGTGATCCCCCCACCCTAGCCTCCTAAAGTGCAGGGATGAGAGACAGGAACCACTTTGTTGAGCTAATTATATTTTATTATTTGTTTTATTTTACTTTACTTTATTATTGTATTATTTAGAGACAGTATTTTGCTATTTTCCTAGGCTTGTCTCAAACTCCTGACCTCAAGCGATCTTCCACCTTGGCCTCCTAAATTGCAGGGATTAGTGACAGGAACAACTATGTCTGATTAATTATATTTTTTATTTTACTTTATATTATTTTACTTGACTTTATTTTTTACTTTGCTTTGTTGTATATTTTTTAAAATTTTTGTTTTTTTATTTTTCAAATGAAGCCCAGGCTAATCTCAAACTCCTGGCTTCAAGTGATCCTCATGCCTTGGCCCTCTAAAACGCTTGGATGCCAGGCACAAACCACTAAGTCTGGCTAATTATTTTATTTAATTTTTCTTTATGGTTTATTTTTTTACTTGGTAGAGACATGATTTTGCCATGAGGACTAGGCTAGTCTCAAAAACCTGGACTCAAGCCATCCTCCATCCTCGGCCTACCAAAGTGGTGGGATGACAGCCAGAAACCACAAATTGTGGATAATATTTTATTTTATTTTACTATTTTAAGTTTTTATTTTTTAGGATCAGGGTTTTGCTATGACTCCCAGGCTTATCTCAAACTCCTGACCTCAAGCAATCCTCCCAAAGTGCTAGAAAGACAGGCAGAAACCACTAAGTCTGGCTAATTATTACATTTTTTTCATATTAATTTCTTTTCTTTTATCTTAATTCATTTTATTTAATTTTATTTTACTTTGCCATTTTATTTTTTTATTTTTGGGAGACAGGGTTTTGCTATGAGTCCCAAGTTAGTCTCAAACCCCTGGGCTCAAGCAATCCTCCCACCTCGGCCTCCTAAAGAGCCGGGTTGAGAGACAGGAAATACTATGTCTGGCTGATTTTATTTTATTTTACTTTTCTTTTTTAGTTTTTAGAGACAGGGCTTTACTATGAGGCCTGGACTTGTCTCAAATCCTGGCCTCAAGCAATTCTCCCTTCTTGGCCTCCTAAAGTGCAGAGATGAGAGATAAGAAGCACTTTGTCTGGTTAATTATGTTTTATTATTTTATTTAATTTACTTTATTTCATTTTATTTTACTATTTTTTTATAGACAGGGTTTTGTGATGACTCCCAGGCTGGTCTCAAACACCTGGCCGCAAGCAATCCTCCTGTCTCAACCTCCTAAAATGTAGGGTAGAGACACAAGAACCATTATGTCTGGCCAATTATATTTTATTTTATTTTATTTTTTTACTTTACATTTTACTTTATTTTACTTTACTATATTATTATTTTATTTTGTAGGTAAAGGTTTTTCCAGTGAAGCCCAGGCTAGTCTCAAAAACCTGGCCTCAAATCATCCTTACACCTCAGCCTCCCAAAGTGGTGGGAGGACAGCCAGGAACTAGAGTTTGGCTATTTTTTTTATTTTGTTTTATATTTTTTATATTATTTTATTTTCATTTACTTTACTATTTTAATTTTTTATTGTGCAGAATCAGGGTTTTGCTATGACTCCCAGACTTATCTCAGACTCCTGGCCTCAAGCGATATTCCTCCCTCGGCCTCCCAAAGTGCTGGGAAGACAGCCAGAAACCACTAAGTCTGGGTAATTATTATATATATTTCATATTAATTTCCTTTATTTTATTTTAATTCATTTTATTTAATTTTATATCACTTTACCATTTTATTTTTTTTATTTTTTTGGGTACAGTGTTTTACTATGAGTCCCAGGCTAGTCTCAAACTCCTGGGATCAAGCAATCCTCCTGTCTCAACCTTCCTAAGTGCTTGGATGACAGGCAGGAACCACTAAGTCTGGCCAATTTTTTAATTTATTTTATTTTTTCATTTTATTTCATTATATTATATTATATTTTGTTTTGATTTATTTTACTTGACTATTTATGTTTTTTAGAGATAGGTTTTTCTATGAGGACAAGGATAGTCTCAAACTCCTGGCCTCAAGCAATCCTCCCACATCAGCCTCCTAAAGTGAAGCAATGACAGGCAGAAACCACTAAGTTTGGCTAATTTATTTTATTTTATGCTATTTTGTTTTATTTTCTTTTTATTTTACTTTATGATTTTATTTTTTTATTTTGTGGAGAGAGGGTGTTGCTAGGAGACCCAGGCTAGTCTAAACTCCAGACCTAAAGACATCCTTCACCTCGGCCTCCTAAAGTGCTGGGATGCCAGACAGGGACCACTAAGTCTGGCTAATTATTATATTTATATTATTTTAATTTATTTTGTTTCATTCCCTTTTATTTTATCTTACTTTACTATTTTATTTTATTTTTTCAGAGACAGTGTTTTGCTATGAGTCCCAAGCTGGTCTCAAACTGTTGGTCTCAAGCAATCCTCGTGTCTCAGTCTTCTAAAGTGCAAGGTTGAGAGACAGGAACCACTATGTCTGGCTAACTATATTTTATTATTTTATTTTACTTTACTTTTTTTTTTACTTTTTAGAGACAGAGTTTTGCTTTGACTCCCAGGCTTGTCTCAAATTCTTGGCATCAAGTGATCCTCCCACCTCAGGCTCCTAAAGTGCAGGGATGAGAGATAGGAACCACTATGTCTGGCTAATTATATTTTATATTTCATTTTATTTTATTTTACTTTTTTTTTTTTGAGTTGGAGTCTCACTCTGTCGCCCAGACTGGTGTGCAGTGGCCGCTCCTGGTCACCGCAGCCTCGAACTGCTGGGCTCCAGCAATCCTTCCACCTCAGCCTTCCAAGTAGCTGGAATTAAAGGCATGCACTACCACGCCCGGCTGATTTTTTGATTTATTGTAGAGATGAGGTTTCACAACCCAGGCGGGTTTCAAACCTGCGGGCTCAGGCAATCAACTCACCTCAGCCTCCCAAAGGCATGGGATTACAGGCTGAGCCACCAAGCCCGACTTATTTTACTTTTTACATTACTTTACTTTACTATATCTTTTTTTTAAATTTGGTAGAGACAGGTTTTCCCAATGAAGCCCAGGGTAGTCTCACTCCTGGCATCAAACAATCCTCATGCCTCAGCCTTATAAAATGTTAGGATGCCAGGCACAAACCACTAAGTCTGGTTAATTATTTTATTTTATTTTAGTTTAGTTTTTAATTTTATTTTACATTGTGAATTTATTTATTTATTTTGTAGAGACATTTTTTTCTATGAATCACAGACTCGTCTCAGACTCCTGGCCTTCGGTTATCCTCCTGCCTTGGCCTCCCAAAGTGGTGGGATGACAGCCAGGAACCATAAAGCCTGGCCGACTTTTATTTTATTTTATTTTTATTTGTTTTCATTTTATTTTAATTTACTTTACTATTTTCATTTTTATTTTACAGAATCTGGGTTTTGCTATGACTCCCAGTCTTATCTCAAACTCCTGGCCTCAACGATCCTCCCACCTTGGTCTTCCAATGTGATGGGAAGACAGACAGAACCCACTCTGTCTGGCTAATTATTATATCTATTCATTTTAATTACTTTTATTTTATTTTAATACATTTTATTTAATTTTATTTTGCTTTAGTATTTTTTTTTTTATTTTTTGGAGACAGGGTCTTGCTATGAGTTCCAAGCTTGTCTCAAACTCCAGGGCTTAAGCAATCATCCAGTCTCAGCTTTCCAAAGTGCTGGGATGACAGGCAGGAATCACTAAGTCTGGCCAATTATTTTAATTTATTCAGTTTATTCTTTAAATTTCATTTTATTTTAATTATTTTACTTTATTTTATTTCATTTTGGTTTATTTTCTTGACTATATTTTGATATTTATTTTTAAGAGATAGGGCTTTCTATGAGGACAAGGCTAGTATCAAACTCTTGGCCACAAGCAATCCTCACACCTCAGCCTCCCGAAGTGCAGGGATGACAGGCAGGAACCAATAAGTTTGGTTAAATATTTTATTTTGTTTTACTTTATTATTTTATTTTCTTATTTTATAGAGCCAGGTTTTTGTTATGAGTCCCAACCTAGTCTCAAATTCCTGTCTTCAGATGATCCTCCTGCCTCAGCCTCCCAAAGTGCTGGGATACCAGGCAGGAATCACTAAGTCTAGCTAATTACTTGATTTAATTTATTTTATTTTATTTTACTTTACTATTTTTTTATTTTTTTACAGACAAGTTTCTGCTATGAGTCTCAGGCTAGTTGCAAATCCTGGCCTCAGGCAATCCTCCCATGTCAGCCTTCCAAGTGCTGGGATGAAAAGTAAGTACCACTAAGTCTGGTTAATTATTTTATTTTATTATATTTTACTTTATTTTACTTTTATTTTTTTAGAGTCAGTGTTTTCCTATGAGTTCCAGGCTAGTCTCAAACTCCTGGCTTCAAGTGATCCTCCTGCCTCGGCCTCCCAAATTGCTGGATGCCAGGCAGGAACCACTAAGTCTGGCTAAATATTATATTTATTTTATTTTAATTTATTTTATTTTAATTTTTAAATTTTACTTTGCTGTTTTATTTTTATATTTTTTAGAAACAGAATTTGGCTATGAGTTTCTGACTGGTCTCAAACTCCTGGACTCAAATGATGCTCCCACTTTAGCCTCCTAAAATGCAGGGATGAGAGACAGGAACCACTATGACTGGCTAGTTATATTTTATTTTATTTTACTTTACTTTACTATTTCATTTTATTACTTTTTACAGACAGAGTTTTGCTATGATACCCAGGCTGGTCTCAAACATCTGGCCTCAAGAGATCTTCCCACCTTGGCCTCCTAAAGTGCAGGGATGAGAGACAGGAACAAATATGTCTGGCTAATTATTTTATTTTTTATTTTATTTTATTTGACTTTATTTATTTATTTATTTTAATTATTTTTCTTTTTTGAGTTGGAGTCTCACTGTGTTGCCCAGACTGGAGTGCAGTGGCTGCTCCCAGCCACCGCAGCCTCCACGTGCTAGGCTCCAGTGATCCTTCCACCTCAGTCTTCCGAGTAGCTGTAATTACAGGAGTGCACTACTACACCCAGCTAATTTTTTGATTTTTGTAGAGATGAGGGCTCACCAAGTTGCCCAGGTCAGTTTTATTTATTTTTAATTTAATTTAATTTTACTTTACTTTTTTTTATATTTTAGACTCAATACTTTGCTATGAGTCCCAAGATAGTCTCACACTCCTGGCTTTAAGCAATCCTCATGCCTCAGCCTCCTGAAGTGCTGGGATGCCAGGGAGGAGCCACTAATTCTGGGTAATTATTTTATTTTAATTTATTTTATTTCATTTCTTTTTTAATTTTACTTCACTTTTTTTTGATATTTTAGAGACAAGGTTTTGCTATGAGTCCCAGGCTTGTCTCAAACTCCTAGCCTCAAGTGATCCTCCCTCCTTGGCCTCCTAAAGTGCAAGGGATGAGAGATAGAAATGACTGTGTCTGGCTAATTATTTTATTATTTTTATTTTTTATTCATTTTATTTTATTTTATGCTTTTTTATTTTATTTTAATTTATTTTACTATACCATTTTATTTTTTTATTTTTTAGAGTAATGGTTTTGCTATGAGTCCCAGGATAGTATCAAACTCCTGGCCTCAAGCGATCCTCCTGTCTTGGCCTCCTAAAGTGCAGGATGAGAGACAGGAACCAGTATGTTTGTCTACTTATTTTATTTTTCATTTATATTATTTTTTAAATATAATTTAATTTTACTTTACTATTAAATTTTTGTATTCTTTAGAATCAGGGTTTTGCTATGAGTTTCAAGCTTGTCACAAAATTCTAGCTTCAAGCTATCTCATGCTTCAGCTTCCCAAAGTGCTGGGATGCCAGGCAGAACCACTAAGTCTGGCTAATTATTATATATCTTTATTTTTTTTCACTTTACTTTACTTACTTTACTATTTTTCAAGACAGTGTTTCTCTATGACTCCCAGGCTTGTCTCAAATTGCTGGCCTCAAGCAATCCTCCTGTTTCTGCCTCGTAAAGTGCAGGGAAGAGAGACAGGGACCACTATGTCTGGATAATTATATTTTATTTTTCATTTCATTTTATATTAGTTTATTTAATTTACTTTTTACTTTACCTTACTTCAGTTTACTTTACTTTAGTTTAGTTTACTATATCATTTATCTTTTTTTATTTTGTAGAGACTGGTTTTTTCAATGAAACCCAGACTAGTCTCAAACTCCTGGCCTCAAGTGATTCTCACACCTCAGCCTTCTAAAATGCTGGGATTCCAGGTATTAACCACTAAGTCAGGCTGATAATTTTATTTTATTTATTTTATTTTATTTTACTTTTTTTATTTTGTAGAGATATGGGTTTGCTATTATGACAAAGCTAGTCTCAAATTTCCAGTGTCAAGCCATCCTCCCATCTCAGCCTCCCAAACTGGTGGGATGACAGCCAGGAACCACAAAGTCTGGCTAAGATACTTTAGCCAGGCTTTATTTTATTTTATTTTACTATTTTATTTTACTATTTTTATTTTATTTTGCTATTTTACTTTATTTTACTATTTTATTTTTTAGAGTCAGGGTTTTGTTTTGAATCCCAGGCTCATCTCAAATTCCTGGCTTCCAGCAATCCTCATGCCTCGGCCTCCCAACATACTGGGATGCCTGGAGGAACCACTAAGTCGAGTTAATTATTATATTTGTTTTATTTTATTTTACTTTACTTTTTTTTTTTAAATTTTTTAGAGACAGGGTTTTGCTATGAGTCCCAGGCTGGTCTCAAGCTCTTGACCTCAAGTGATCCTCCCACCTAGCCTCCTAAAATGCAGGAATGAGAAACAGGAACCACTATGTCCAGCTAATTATATATATATTTTTATTATTATAATTATTATTTTTACTTTTTTTATTTTACAATTTTTTATTTTCTTATTTTTTAGATACAGGGTTTTGCTACAAGTATCAGGCTTATCTCAAACTTCTAGCCTCAAGCGATCCTCATGCCTCAGACTCCTAAACTGCAGGGATGGGATACAGGAACCACTATATCTGGCTAATTATATTTTATTATTTTATTTTATTTTATTATGCTTTACATTACTTTCCTTTACTTAACTATACTTTACTATTTTATGTGTTTATTTTTTAGAGACAGTGTTTTGCTATGACTCCCAGGCTTGTCTGAAACTCCTGGCCTCAATCATGCCTCCAGCCTCAGCCTCCTAAAATGCAGGAATGAAAAACAGGAACCACTATGTCTTTGTAATTACATTTTATTATTTTATTTTATTTTACTTTATTTTCTTTTCTATTTTATTTATTTTTATTTTTTAGAGACAGTGTTTTGCTATGACTCCCAGGCTTGTCTGAAACTCCTGGCCTCAATCATGCCTCCAGCCTCAGCCTCCTAAAATGCAGGAATGAAAAACAGGAACCACTATATCTTTGTAATTACATTTTATTATTTTATTTTATTTTACTTTATTTTCTTTTCTAGTTTATTTATTTTTATTTTTTAGAGATAGTGTTTTGCTATGACTCCCAGGCTTGTCTCAAATTCCTGGCCTCAAATGATCCTTTCACATCAGCCTCCTATACTGCAAGAATGAGAGACAGGATCCATTATGTCTGGCTAATTCTATTTTATATTTCTTCTTATTTTATTTTACTTTAGTTTAGTTTACTACATTTTTTTTTATTTTTTAGAGACAGGTTTTTTATATGAAGCCCAGGCTAGTCTCAAATTCCTGGCCTCAAGTGATCCTCCTGCCCCAGCCTTCTAAATGCTGGGATGCCAGGCACAAACCACTAAGTCTGGCTAGTTATTTTATTTTATGTATTTTGTTTTATTTTATTTTATTTTACTTTACAGTTATTTTTTTTAATTTTGTAGAGACATGGTTTTGCTAGAACTAGGCTAGTCTCAAAATCCTGGATTCAAGCCATCTTTCCACCTCAACCTCCCAAATTGGTGGGATGACAGCAAGAAACCACAAAGTCTGGTTAATTTATATTATTTTATTTTATTTTATTTTACTTTAAGGCTTTATTTTTTTATTTTGTATAGACATAGTTTTGCTTTGAGGACTAGGCCAGTCTCAAACTCCTAGACCCAAGCCATCCTGCCTCCTCAGCCTCCCAAAGTGGTGGGATGACAGCGAGGAACCAAAAAGTCTGGCTAATTATTTTATTTTATTTTATGGCATTTTTGATGTACTTTACTATTTTAATTATTTATTGTGTAGAATCAGGGTTTTGCTATGACTCCCAGCCATGTCTCAAACTCCTGGACTCAAGTGATCCTCCCACCTCAGCCTTCCAAAGTGCTGGGATGACAGGCAGGAACCACTACGTTTAGCTAATTATTACATTTATTTTATTTTAATTTATTTTATATTATTTTATTTTCCTTCACTATTTAGTATTTTTTTAATTATTTTTTAGAGAAAGGGTTTTGCTATGAGTCCCTGACTAGCCTCAAATTCCTGGCTTTAAGTAATCCTCCCGTCTTGGACTCCTTGAATGCAGTGAAGAGAGACAGGAAACACTATGTTTGGCTAATTATTTCATTTTATATTTTATTTTATTTTATTCTATTTTATTTATTTCAGTTTTTTTTTTATTTTACTTTTTTGTTTTTTTTAGAGTCAGGGTTTTGCCTTGAGTCGCAGGTTAGTCTCAAATTCCTGGCTACAAGTGAACCTCACACCTCGGTCTCCCAAAATGCTGAGATGCCAGGCAGGATACACTGTCTGGCTAATTATTATATTTATTTTATTCTGTTTTATTTTACTTTACATTACTTATTTTACCATTTTATTTATTTATTTATTTATTTATTTATTTGAGTTGGAGTCTCACTCTGTCACCCAGACTGGAGTGCAGTGGCTGCTCCTGGCTACCGCAGCCTTGACCTGCTGGGCTCCGGTGATCCTTCCACCTCAGCCTTCCAAGTAGCCGGAATTACAGGTGTGCGCTACCACACCCAGCTAATTTTTTGATTTATTGTAGAGATGAGGTCTCGCCTGCCCAGGCGGGTCTTGAACCCATGGGCTCAGGCAATCCACTCACCTCAGCCTCCCAAAGGCACAGGATTATAGGCTGGGCCACTGAGCCCGGCTTATTTCTTTATTTTTTAAAGGTATGGTTTTGCTATAACTCTCAGGCTTGTCTCAAACTCCTGGCCTCAAGTGTTTCTCCCTCCTCAGCCTTCTAAACTGCAGGAATGAGAGACAGAAAGCACTATGTCTGGCTAATTATATTTTATATTTTATTTTATTTACTTTTTTACTTTACATTACTTTACTTTATTTTACTTTACTATATCATTTTGTTGTTGTTGTTGAGACTGGGTTTTCCAATCAGCCCAGTCTTGTCTCAAATTCCTGGCATCAAGTGATCCCCATGCCTCAGCATTCTAAAATGCTGGGATTTCAGGAACAAATCACTAAGTCTAGTTAATTATTTATTTTATTTTATTTTACTTTATGGTTTTATTTTTTATTTTATAGGGTCGTGGTTTTGCTATGAGAACTAGACTAGTCTCAAATTCCCTAAACTCAAGTCATCCACCTGCCTCAGCCTCCCAAAGTGATGGGATGACAGAGAGGAAACACAAAGCCTGGCTAGTTTATTTTACTTTATTTTACCTTATCTCACTTTACTTTACTTTCCTACTTTATTTTTTTATTTTTTAGAGTCAAAGTTTTGCTGAGTTCCAACCTGAGTTCAAACTCCTAACTTCAAATGATCCTTCCACCTTGGCCACCTAAATTGCAGGGATGAGAGATAGGAACCACTATGTCTGGTTAATTATATTTTATTATTTTATTTTATTTTATTTTACTTTACTATTTTTTTTTTCTATTTATTAGAGACAGAGCTTTGCTATGAGTCACAGGCTGGTCTCAAACTTCTGGCCTGAAGTGATCCTCCTGACTTGGCCTTCTAAAATGCAGGGATGAGAGATAGGAACCACTATGTCTCACTAATTGTATTTTATTATTTTATTTTATTTTACTTTACTTTACTTTTTAATTTTTTTATTTTTTAGAGATAGTGTTTTGCTATGACTCCCAGGCTTGTCTCAAAAATTCTGGCCTCAAGCGATCCTCCCACCTCAGTCCCCTAAAGTGCAGGGATGAGAGACAGGATGCACTATGTCTGGTTAATTTTATTTTATATTTCATTTTATTTTAGTTTAGTTTACCTTACTTTTTACTTTATTTTTAAAATTTATTTTATTTCTTTCATTATTTTATTTTACTGTATTATTATTATTTTTATTTTTTAGAGTCAAGGTTTTGCTATGAGTCCCATGCTAGTCTCAAACTCCTGGCTACAAACGATCCTCCCACATCAGCATCCCAACATACTGAGATGCCAGGCAGGAACCACAAATTCTATCTCATTATATTATTTTATTTATTTTGTTTTACTATAATCTAATTCACTTACTTTAATAATTTATTTATTTATTTTTTAGAGACAGGTTTTTCAAATGAAGCCCAGGCTAATCTCAATCTCCTGGCCTAAAGTGATCTCATGCCTTGGTATTCTAAATGCTGGGCTGCCAGGCACAAACACCTAAGTCTGGTTAATTATTTTATTTTATGTTATTTTATTTTACTTTATGGTTTTATTTTTTTATTTTGTAGATACATGGATTTACTTTGAGGACTAGGCTAATCTCAAAATCCTGAACTCAAGCCATCCTCCTGTCTTGGCCTCCCAAAGCAGTGGGATGACAGCAAGGAACCACAAATTCTAATTATTTTATTTTTAAATTTTAATTTATTTTATTATATTTCATTTTATTTTACTTTAATTTACTTTACTACTTTAATTTTTTATTTTGTAGAATCAGCATCTTGCTATGACTCCCAGGCTTGTCTCAAACATCTAGATCAAATGATCCTTCCATATCAGCCTCCTAGAGTGCAGGGATCAGAGACAGAAACCACTTTTATATTATATAAAATATAATTATTTTATATTTTATTTTACTTTATTCTATTTTATTTCATTATTTTATTATATTTACTTTTTTTATATTTTAGAGTCAGGCTTTTGATATGAGTCCCAGGCTAGTCTCAAATTCCTGGCCAAAAGTGATCCTCCCACCTCAGCCTTCCAAAGTGCTGAGATGCCAGGCAGGAACAAAGTCTGGCTAATCATGATATTTATTTTATTGTTTTATATTTTTCTCATTTTACTTTGCTTTACTTACTTTACTTTTTTTTTTTTTTTTTTTTTTTTTACTTTTTAGAGACAGGGTTTTGCTATGACTCCCAAGCTTGTCTCAAAACCCTGGCCTCAAATGATCCTCCCACCTCAGCCTCCTAAATTGCAGGGATTGGAAACAGGAATGACTATGTCTGGCTAATTATATTTTATATTTTATTTTATTTTGTTTCATTTTATTTTATTTACCTTTTACTTTACCTTTCTCCACTTTATTTTACTTTAGTTTTTCTTTACTATCTCATTTATTAATTACTTTATTTTTTGTAGAGACTGTTTTTTCCAATGAAGCCCAAACTAGTCTCAAACTCCTGGCCTCAAGTGATCCTCACACCTTGGTCTTCTTAAATGCTGGGATTCCAGGCATGAACCACTAAGTCTGACTAATTATTTTATTTTATTTTATTTTATTTTATGATTTTGATTTGTTTTGTTTTCTAGATACATGGTTTTGCTATGAGGATGAGGCTAGCCTCAAATTCACAGCCTCAAGCCATCCTCCTGCCTCAGCCTCACAAAGTGGCAGGATGACAGCTAGGAACCTCAAAGTCTTGCTAATAATTTTATTATTTCATTTTATTTTATTTTATTTATCTCATTTTATTTTACTTTACTTTGCCTTACTTTAGTTTACTATGTCACTTTTTAATTTAATGGAGATTTTTCCACTGAAGCCCAGTCTAGTCTCAAATTCCTGATGTCAAGTGATCTTTATGCCTCAGCCTTCAAAAATGTTGACATGCCAGGCACAAACCACTAAGTCTGGTGAATTATTTTATTTTACTCTATTTTATTTTATTTTACTTTATGTTTCATTTTTTTATTTTGTAGAGACATGGTTTTGCTATGAGGACTAGGCTAGTCTCAAAATCCTGATCTCAAGTCATCCTCCCACCTCAGCCTCCCAAAGTGGTGGGATGAAAGCCAGGAACTACAAAGTCTGGCTAGTTTTTTATTTTCTCTTCTTTTATTTTACATTATTTTAATTTACTTCAGTATTTTAATTTGTTAAATTGTAGAATCAGGATTTTGCTATGACTCCTAGGTTTGTCTCAAATCCCTGGCCTCAAGCAATCCTCCCACCTTGGCCTCCTACAGTGCACGAATGAGAGACAGGAACCACTATTTCTGGCTCAATATTTTATTTATTTTTATTTTATTTCATTTCATTTTATTATTATTTTTTACATTAGAGTCAGGGTTCTGCTATGAGTCCCAGTCTAGTCTGACACTCCTAGCTTAAAGTGATCCTCACACCTCGGCCTCCCAAAGTGCTGGGATGCCAGGCAGGAATCATTAGTCTGGCTACTCTTTATTTATTTTATTTTATTTCATTTCATTTTACTTTACTATTTTTTGTTTGTTTGTTTTTTAGAGACAGGGCTTTGCTATGAGTTCCAGGCTGGTATTAAACTCCTGGTCTCAAGCTATCCTCCTGCTTCAGCCTGCTAAAGTGCAGAGATGAGAGACTGGAATCACTATGTCTGTCTAATATATTTTATTATTTTATTTTATTTTGCTTTACTATTTTATTTTTTAGAGACAGGGTTGTGCTATGACTCCCAGGTTTTTCTCAAACTCCTGGCCCCCAAAATCCTCCCACCTTGGCCTCCTAAAGTGCAAGGATGAAAGACAGGAACCACTATGTCTGGCTAATTATTTTTTATTATTTTAATTCATTTTCCCTTCCTTTCTTTTTCTTTACTTTACTTCACTTTACTATTTTATTTTTTAGAGACAAGGTTTTGCTATGACACCCAGGCACGTCTCAAAATACTGGCCTCAAGTGAATCTCTTGCCTTGGCTTCCTAAAGTGCAGAGATGAGAGACAGAACCACTATGCCTGGCTAACTCTCTCTCTCTCTCTCTCTCTCTCTCTCTCTCTCTCTATATATATATATATATATATATATATATATATTTACTTTATTTCACTTTTTACTTTACATTACTTTATTTTGCTTTACTATATCATTTTTTATTTTGTAGACAGGTTTTTCCAATGAAGTCCAGGCTAGTCTCAAACTCCTGACCTCAGGTGTACATTATGCCTCGGCCTTCTGAAATGCTGGGATGCCAGGCATGAACCACTAAGCCTGCTTAATCATTTTATTATATATTTTTTTCATATTATTTTATTTTAATTTACTTTACTATTTCAATTTTTTATTTTGTAGAATCAGGGTTTTGCTGGGACACACAGGATTTCTCAAATTTCTGGCCTCAAGCGATGCTCCTGCCTCAGCCTTACAAAGTGCTGATATGACAGGCAAGAACCACAATGTCTGGCTAATTAATATATTTATTTTATTTTAATTTATTTTATGTTATTTCATTTCATTTTATTTTACTGTACTATTTTATTTTTTTATTTTTTAGAGACAGGGTTTTGCTATGAGTCACAGGCTGGTCTCATACTCCTGGCCAAGCAATCCTCCCACCTCTGCCTCCTAAAGTGCATGGATGAGAGACAGAAACCACTATGTCTATTTGTTTATTTTATTTTTTAATTTCTTTTATTTTACTTTATTTTTATTTACTTTATTTATATTGTTGTATTCTATTTTATTCCATTATTTTATTTTATTTTACTTGACTAGTTTTTTTTTATTCTTTGGAGTCAGGGTTTTGCTACGAATCCCAGGCAAGTCTCAAATTCCTTGCCAAAAGCAATCCTCCTGCCTTGGCCTCCCAAAGTACTTAGATGCCAGGTATGAACCACTAAGCCTGTCTAACTATTATATATATTTTATTGTATTATGTTTTTCTCATTTTACTTTACTTTGTTTTACTTACTTTACTATTTTATTTTTTAAAGACAGGATTTTACTATGACTCCCAGGCTTATCTTAAACCCCTAGCCTCAATTGATCCTTTTGCCTCAGTCTCCTAATTTGCAAGAATTGGAGACAGGAACTATTATGTCTTACTAATTATATATATATATATATATATATATATATATTAATTTTTTTTTTCGAGTTGGAGTCTCACTCA
>NW_007231105.1:0-5842 GCF_000164805.1 Carlito syrichta | reverse complement strand
CTGGAATTACAGGTGCATGCTACCACGCCCAGCTAATTTTTTGATTTTATTGTAGAGATGTGGTCTCGCCTGCCCAGGCGGGTCTCAAACATGCGGACTCAGGCAATCCACTCACCTCTGCCTCCCAAAGGCACGGGATTACAGGCTGAGCCACCGAGCCCAGTTACTAATTATATTTTATATTTTATTTTATAATATTTTATTTACCTTTTACTTTACCTTATTTCACTTTACTTTACTATTTCATTTTTTTATTTTGTAGAGACAGGTTTTTCCAATGAAGCCCAGACTAGTCTCAAACTCCTGGCTTCAAGTGATCCTCATGCCTTGGCCTTCTAAAATGCTGGGATTCCAGTCATGAACCACTAAGTCTGGCTAATTATTTTATTTTATTGCATTGTGTTGTATTTTGTTTTATTTTACTTTATGATTTTATTTTTTTTTATTTTGTAGAGACATGGCTTTGCTATGAGGACTAGGCTAGTCTCAAACTCCTTTCCTCAAGCCATCTTCCTGCCTCAGCCTCCCAGAGTGGTGGGATGACAGCCAGAAACCACAAAGTCTTGCTAATTATTTTATTTTATTTTATTTTATTTTATTTTATTTTATTTTACTTTACTTTACCTTACTTTACTTTACTTTAGTTTACTTTACCATATCATTTTTTTATTTTGTAGATAGAGGTTTTCCAATGAAGCCCAGTCTAGTCCCAAACTTCTGACCTCAAGTGATCTTTACACCTTGGTCTTCTAAAATGCCAGGCATGAACCACTAAGTCTGTCTAATTATTTTATATTATATTTATTTTATTTTATTTTATGTTTTCATTTTTTAAATTTTGCTATGCTGACTAGGCTATTCTCAAACTCGTGGCCTCAAGCCATCCTCCTGCTTTGGACTCCCAAAGTGGTGGAATGAAAGGAACTACAAAGTCTGGCTAATTATTTGACTTTATTTTACATTATTTTATTTTATTTTAGTATTTTAATTAGTTATTTTGTAGAATAAGGGCTTTGCTATGACTCCCAGGCTGGTCTCAAATTTCTGACCTCAATCAATCCTCTCATGTTGGCCTCCTAAAGTACAGGGATGAGAGACAGAAACAACTAGGTCTGGCTAATTATTTTTATTTTATTTTATTTTACTTTATTTATTTTATTTTGTTTTATTTTATTTTACACTACTTTTTTATTTTTTAGAGTCAGGGTTTTGCTATGAGTCCCAGGCTAGTCTGAAACTCCCGACTTCAAGCGATCCTCCTGCCTCAGCCTCCCAAAGTGCTGAGATGACAGATAGGAACCAATAATTCTGTTTACTTAATATATTTATTTTACTTTAATTTATTTTTTATTTCGTTTTGTTTTACATTACTATTTTATTTTATTATGTCATAGTGACAGGTTTTGCTATGAGTTCCAGGCTACTCTCAAATTCCTGGCTTCAAGTGATCCTCATGCCTCAGTCTCCCAAAGTGCTGGGATACCTGGCAGGAACCACTAATCTGGCTATTTTTTTAATTTAATTTAATTTTACTTTACAGTTGGTTTTTTTTTTTTTTTTTTTTTTTAGAGACATGGTTTTGCTATGAGTACTTGGCTGGTCTCAAACTCCTGGCCTCAAACAATCCTCCGGCCTCAGCCTCCTAAAGTGCATGGATGAGAGACAGGAAACACTATGTCTGGCTACTTTTTATTTTATTTTGTTTTACTTTATTGTATTGTATTTTACTTTATTATTTTAATTTTTTATTTTGTAGATATAGGGTGTTGCCAGGAGGCCCAGGATAGTTGAATCTCCAGGCCGAAGACCATCCTCTCACCTCAGCCTCCCAAAGTGCTGAGATGCAAGGCAGGGACCATTGAGTCTGGTTAATTATTTAATATAATTCATTTTATTTTATTTTATTCTTTAATATTTTATTTATTTATCTATTTTTAGGGACAGGTTTTTTCTGAGTCTCAGGCTCTTCTAAAACTCCTGGCTTCAAGCAATCCTCCTGCCTTGGCCTTTCAAAGTGCTGGAATGACAGGCAGGAAACACTAAGTTTAGCTAATTATTTTAATTTATTTTATTTCATTTTACTTTATTTTATTTATTTTATTTTGCTATTTTATTTTATTTTACATTATTATTTTATTATTTTATTTTATTGAATCAGGGATTGCCTATGAGTCCCAGGCTATCCTCAATCTCTCAGCTTCAAGTGATCCTCCTGTCTTGGTCTCCCAAAGTGCTGGATTGACAGGCAGGAACCAATAATTCTGTCAAATTATTATATTTATTTTATTTTAATTTATTATATTTTATTTCATTTTATTTTGTCTTATGTTCCTATTTTATTTTATTATTTCTTAGAGACAGGTTTTTGCTATGAGACACAAGCTTGTCTCAAACTCCTGGCCTCAAACTATCTTCCTGCCTCGGCCTGATAAAGTGCAGGAATGAGAGACTGCGATCACTCTGTCTGGTTATTTATATTTTATAATTTTATTTTATTTTACTTTATTATTTAATTTTTTTTACTTTTTACCGACAGGATTTTGCTATGACTCTGAGGCATTTCTCAAATTCCTGGCCCCAAGTAGTCCTCCCACCTTGGCCACCTAAAGTGCAGGAATGAGAGACAGGAACCACTATATCTGGCTGATTATATTTTATCATAATATTTTATTTTCTTTTTCGTTTCTTTCCTTTCCTTTCCTTTCCTTTACTCCATGATTTTTTTGATTTTTAGAGACAGGGTTTTGCTATGAGTCTCAGTCAGGTCTCAACCTCCTGACTTCAAATGATCCTTAAGCCTCGGCATCCCAAAGTGCTGGATGCCAGACAGGAACCACTATGTCTGACTAGTTATTATATTTATATTATTTTAAATTATTCTACTTTATTTCATTTCATTTTATTTTGGCTTTACTTTTTTTATTTTTTATTTTTTAGACAGAGAGATTTTTGTAATGAGTCCCAGGCTGGTCTCAAATTTCTGGCCTCAAGCAATCTTCCCTCCTAGGTCTCCTAAAGTGCAGGGATGAGAGACAGGAACCACTAGGTCTAGCTAATTATATTTTATTATTTTACTTTACTATTTTATTTTTTAGAGACAGAGTTTTGTTATGACTCCTTGGTTTGTCTCAAACTCCTGCCCTCAAGCAGTCCTCCTGCCTCGGCCTCCTAAAGTGCAAGGATGAGAGACAGGAACCACTATGTCTGACTAATTATTTTTCATATTTGTTTATTTACTTTACTTTTTAGTTTGCTTTACTTTACTTTTCAATATCACTTTTTTATTTTGTAGAGACAGGTTTTTTCCCATGAAGGACAGGTTATTCTAAAACTCCTGGCCTCAAGCAATCCTCATGCCTTGGCCTTCTAAAATGCTGGATTGCCAGGCAGGAACCACTGAGTCTGGCTAGTTTATTTTATTTATATTATTTTAGTTTAGTTTAGTTTACTCTACGGTTTTATTTTTTATTTTGTAGAAACATCATTTTGCTATGAGGACTAGGCTAGTCTCAAACTCCTGGCCTCAAACCTTTCTCCTGCCTCAACCTCCCAATGTAGAGGGATAAAAGTCAGGAACCCCAAATTTTGGCTAACATTTTTATTTTATTTTTTTCTTTTACATCATTTCATTTTCTTTTATTCTTTTATTTTTAGACACAGGATGTTGCTAGGAGTCCCAGGCTAATCTAAACTCCAGACCTAAAGCTATCTTCTTGTCTCAGGCTCCCAAAGTGCTGGAATGCCATGCAGGAACCACTAAGTCTGGCTAATCATGTAATTTAACTTGATTGAATTTATTTTATTTTACTTTACTTTTTTTATTTTTTAATTTTTTTAGAGACAGGTTTATGCTATGAGTCCCAGGCTAGTGTCAAACACCTGGCCTCAATACATTCTCCCGCCTTGTCCTTACAAAGTGCAAGGCAGGATGACAGGCAGGAACCACTAAGTGTTGCTAATTATTTTATTTTATTGTTTTGTTTTTGTTTACTTTACTACTTAATTTTTTTTATATAGAATCCTGGTTTTGCTATGACTCCCAGGCTTGTCTCAAGCTACTAGCCTCAAGTGATATTCCCACCTCAGCCTTCCAAATTGTTGGGATGCCAGGCAGGAACGACTAAGTCTGGCTAATTATTATTTTTATTTTATTTTAATTTACTTCATTTCATTTCATTTCATTTCATTTCATTTCATTTCATTTTACTTTACTATAGCATTGTTTTATTTTTTAGAGACAAGGTTTTGCTATGAGTCTCAGGCTGGTCTCAAACTACTGACCTCAAACTATCCTACAGTCTTGGCCTCCTAAAGTGCAGGGATGAGAGACAGGAACCACTATGGCTGGCTAATTATTTTAGTTGTTATTTTATTTTATTTTAATTTATTTATTTTGTTTTATTTTATTCTATTCAAGTCCATTTTATTTTATTTTACTTTACTATTTTTTTTTTATTTTTTAGAGTCAGGTATTATTTATGAGTCCCAGGCTAGTCTCAAATTCCTGGCTTCATGCAATCCTCATGCTTCAGTCTTCAAAGTGCTGGGATGCCAGGCAGGAACAACTAAATCTGGCTATTTATTATATTTATTTTTATTACTTTTCATTATTATTTTATTTTACTTTACTATTTTATTTTTTTAGTTTTTAGAGACAGGATTTTGCTATGAGCCCCAGGCTGGTCTCAAACTCCTGACCTCAAGCAATACCCCTGCCTCGGGCTCCTAAAGTAAAAGGATGAGAGACAGAAGCCAGTATGTCTGGATATTTTTTATTTTATTTTATTTATTTTATTATTTTATTTTGCAGACACAGGGTGTTGCTAGAAGGCCCAGGCTAGTTGAAACTCCAGGCTGATGATGATCTTCTCACCTTAGCCTCCCAAAGTGCTGAGATGCCAGGTGGGGACCACTAGTCTGGCTACTTATTTAATTTAATTTAATTTATTATTTTATTTATTTATCTTTTTTAGAGACAGGCTTCTTCTATGAGTCTCAGGCTCTTCTAAAACTCCTGATGTCAAGCAATCCTCCTACCTCAGTCTTTCAAAGTGCTGTGATAACAGGCAGGAAACACTAAGTCTAGCTAATTATTTTATTTTATTTTACTTTATTTTATTTTGTTTTATTTATTTTAACTTACATTACTATTTTATTTTTTCAGTTTTTAGAGTCAGGGTTTTGCAATGAGTCCCAGGCTAGTCTCAAACTCTCAAATTCAAGCCATCCTCCTGCCTTGGTCTTCCAAAGTGCTGGGGTGACAGGCAGGAAACACTAAATCTAGCTAATTATTTTATTTTATTTTACTTTATTTATTTTATTTTGCATTACTATTTTATTTTTTAGAGTCAGGGTTTTGCTATCAGTCCCAGGCTAGTCTCAAAATCCTGGCTTCAAGTGATCCTCCTGTCTCAGCCTCCCAAAGTGCTGGGATGACAGGCAGGTACCAATAAGTCTGTCTAATTGTTATATTTATTTTAATTTAATTTATTTCATTTCATTTCATTTTATGTTGTTCTACTTTACTATTTATTTTATTATTTCTTAGAGACAGGTGTTTGCTATGAACCCCAGGCTGGTCTCAAACTCCTGGCCTCAAGCTCTCCTCCCGCCTCGGCCTCCTAAAGTGCAGGGATGAGAGATAAGAACCACTATGTCTGGCTAAATATTTTATTCTTTATTTTATTTTACTTTGCTTTATTTTATTTTATTATTTTTTTAAATTTTAGAGTCAGGGTTTTGGTATGAATCCCAGGCTAGTCTCAAACTCCTTGGTTCAAGCAATATTCCTGCCTTGGCCTTCCAAAGGGCTTGGATGACAGGCAAGAACTACTAAGTCTGG
>NW_007231104.1:0-9740 GCF_000164805.1 Carlito syrichta | reverse complement strand
TGTTGATAAGGGGTGTCTCCCCGAAAATCAACTTATTTAATTGTTTCTACTATAAAATTGTTTCTACTATTAGCCAGGATTTCCACTGGCACCTACAAAAATAATATTAAACATTATTGACACACTTAGAAACTTTTAAACTACAGTGGCAATTGCTTGTATCAATCTCATATTCCAATGACTGTGTAGACAAGGAACAGACATACAATCATATTTATGGAAAAACGGAGCAACAAGAAGAAATAAATATATGCAAATACAAAAATAGGAATAATAATTGGTGTATTTGTTTCCCTGAACTGCCACAAAAATGACCATGAAGAGATGGCTTAAAATGACAGACTGCTGGTTACAGCTCTGGTACTAGAGCCACAGGTGACAGTGACTGTCCCCCACAGACATAGAGAGGCTTCTGAGTACCACGGCCTAAGCTCTGGACTCTGCAACACAAACATGACAGGAATGAGGGTGGAAGACAGTGGAATCCCTCCAAAAGCTGGCCTCTAAAATCTCCAGAATGCGGGAAGAGTAGCCTTTACCAAGGAGCACACCTCCAGAGCCTTCCAGATCCTGAGTGCTCAGACCAGGGAGAGCTTCACTGTCAGGAGACTGGGCTGGTGGAGTGAAACACATAAAATTAAGAGGGCCATGGGGTTAAAAGCCATGGAAAATCCTGAGTCCCATAATGCTGCAGGTGTAAGTTAATGGTTAACAAGACTGTACTTTCGAAGCTCTGTTTCTAAGCTTGTTTTCCTCCTTCCAGGATTGTTCTCACATAGGCCCTAAAGAAAGCAGTCACTATTTCTGATTATCTTTATGTTCTGATCCTCAGAGAAAGCTGTTTGTGAGATTAATGAACTTATTTTCCCTTAGACAATGAGTCTTAGGTCCTTTAGACCTCTCAGGTTGTGTCCAGAAGTTTGGCATCTTACACAGCTCTCTGTAAAGTTGTAGGAAGATGCTATAAATGGTAATCAGCCATAATATCTGCCTGGCAATCAGGTGTCTGGAGGTCGCAAGATTTGTAACTTCCCAACTGCTCATGTAAAACTTATTTTGAGATACATTTCAGAATTTGTATTTTAGTGGCCCAACTGGCCCCACCCAGATCTGCTACCCATGCCGTGGAGCTGACTCAATATGTCCCAACCCCTGTGGCTTTTCCTAGCATGAAGATGGCTTGGACTTGTGACTCTATTCCCAATCAGCAGTATCCATTCCCTAGCCTCCTGCTTGTCAGATTACCTTTAAAAACCCAATCCTAGAAAATCTTGAGGAGGTGGATTTGAGAAATATCTCCTGTCTCCTGCTTGGCTGCCTTGCAAGAATTAAAATTTTTTTTTCTGCTGCAATGGCTGCTGCCTTGGTGAACTGTCTCTATGTAGATGGCATAAGAACCCAGTCAAATGGTGACATAAACTCTGATGTTGCCCTTTAGAAGGGCGTGCCCACGGTCACCATTAACTTCAGCTAGTGAGCATGGGCCCAAAGACCACAGAGGTGAACATGGGAGTGTTTCAGGCCTTGCTCACCTCTAAAGCCACCCACAGCCCTCCTGCTGGGGACATTCTCAAGAAAAAAATAATGGGGAAATTGTAATAAGCTAAAGTTAGTCCTGTTTTTTCAACTAATGAATATTATTTCATCTTTTTAATCTTTTCCACATTAATTTTTCCCCAAATCAAATCACATTCATTGCTTTTTGTCTCATCACCAACATATTTCTATACTGTCGTCATATTTTGGATACCCTGTCCAATGACTGAATCTCTCCAATGTTACCAGATGAGGCTCTCCTAAGCTTTCTCTTAATTTCATTGATTGTATGTTTCAGGTCTTTAATTTCTATTTGATTTGAGTTTGTGACTTCTGTTTTTTTCTCCTTTTCCATTTTTTCAGAAGTGCTTGCAGTAACTTATCAAAAGGATTTTATAATTTAAAAAACAATCTGTGACATAATACCACCATCTGAGTTGTTTCTGTTTTCCTGAGTACAGCTTCTCCTCTCTCATTTAAGTTGTATTTTTCCTGGTCCTTGACATGACTTTTTAAAAAATTCAGTGCTAGCAACTTTGGACATAGTAATTTGAACCTCTGGGCACATTCAATTTTCCTTTTACCAGGCAATCCTCCTTTTGAGTTGCAGCAGAAAGACACAAAGTTGCATGTCCAGTGTTTCTATGGCTAAAGCAAAAGTGAGGCCTGACTCCCACTAACTCAGCGCTGCTGACACTTTCATGGAAAAACAAGGGCAATGATTTACACACATACATCCCCCCAAGACAGAGTGAAAGGTCAGCTCTCCCTGGAGTCTTCACTGACACCAGAAAGAGGAAGGGAATACCTGCATGTCAAAGACTCTGACTTCCGTTCTCCATCCAGCACTCACAAGGCCAGGTGGAAGTCAAAGACCAGCTCTTCACTGGCCGCCACGGTCACTAGTATCAGAAATCGGGGATAATGAGTGCTGACTCCTTCTGTCTTCCACCATTTCATTCATCTCATTGATGTGGATAGGGGCTGAAATTCAGCTCTCCACTGGGCCTTGGCAGAATCAGGCAAGGAGGGAATTGGAGGAGGCAGCAGCTCACATCAGCACCACTTTGTCAAGCTTTGTTGAGGCTGTTTGGCAGTGAAGGCTCAGCTGGTTGAATCCCCGTGATACCACCCCAGATGGGCTATGAGAGCACAGCCTGTTCTGGGAGTTGTTGACAATGTGAGACTCTGAGTCACCAAAGCATGGGAGTTGCTGGTACCAAGACACATGCCCATGCCCAGAATTGCTTGCTTCCAGTGCAGGAGATGACTGCCGACTGCCACGTAGACTTGGGCATGGCAGATGGCTGGGTCAGCAAAGACTGGACTGGATTCAGGATTCCAAATGCCAGAATAGGCACAGGGTAAGAGAGGTGGACATATGGACATGGACACATACAGGGTCCCTAGTTCTCTTAACTCTAGTCCTGATGCCCAGCTGTAGCCACCTGTAGTGTAAATAAGATGAGCCCAGGCCCTGCTAGAGACCCCCACTCTGCTCTTCATCCTGAGGACCCTCAGTTGGACAGCGCTCTCAAATTTCCTCTTATCACCTCCAGTAGCCTGGAGTGAGGAAGGGACTCTTCTGCTTCCCCCTACCAGGCTGTCAAGCCCCACACTCTGGGACCTGGCTCTGAGCCCCGCCTGGATAGCTGATCCTGAAAGGGGGCGCACAGAGCAGGGCTGTTCTGTGACTTCCCAGGGACCTATGGGGACACAGCTTCTGGTCCCAGTGAGCAGGGGGCAGAGGAGTCCAGCTCAGGGCCAGGTGACAGATCCCTGCTGGGACCTACAGCACAGGCTCAGGGGCAGGACGCATCTCCCCCTGCTGCCTGAGGCCCAGACACACCCGTATATCTCCTCTTTTTCATTGCCCACTGTGTTGTCCCTCTAGAGGATGTAGCTGGCCAGTGTCCATGCCCCAGTGGACCTTAGTTTCAGGTCTCCACATAGCCTCCTCCCCTGGACTCACCTGCCCCGCTTACTGTACAGTTCACAGGGCAGTGCTGGCAGCTTGGCCTCCCTGAGGACCCTACCCTGGGGGGCAGTACAGCAGGAAGCCCGGCAGGAACAAGATGGCACCTCCCTCCAGGGCACCTGCAGCTGCTTTTTCTTTCTTCTTCCAGGCAGATATGTGCCCCAGGCTTCCAGGACCAGGTCTTATGCCCAGTCTCTCTCTGATGCCCATGTTCTCTCAGCCCCTCACTAACATATACTGTCTTATCCTTGCATTTGCCTCATGACAACCCAGAGCTTCCCCTGATCTGAAAGCCAACCTTGTGAAGAGGAACAGATAAAAGTCCTGGGCCCTGCATCACTGTACTTGGGCATGTCCTGTACTCCAGGACAGCAGCAGCCTAAGCATTTTCCATGACTCCTGGCAGCCCAGCTGATAGCTATCATCAAAACAGTTAAATTATGAATGGCATCTGAAGCCTTCTTGTGTAAAGCCTTCTTGGCTGAAGCCTTTCCTGAAGCCTTCTCTCCTTAAGCTAGCTGGACTGAAGCACCCTCACCTGAAGGCACTTTGCCTGAAGCCACCTTGCCTGAAGCTATGTCTGCAGAAGCCACCTCACCTGCAGCCTTCTTTCCATAACTTACTGAACTCTTCTCCAAGAGAAGAGTGATGTCGTCACCAAAGACAGAGAGGCAATTTTCGATGATGAACTCTATAAAAGAAATCTGTAACACAAATGACAAAAATGGGGTGCTCTTTTTTCAGCTGGCATACTTATAAATCGATTTCATATATGACTTTTGGAGCTAACAGAACCATGACATTCATAATTCTGAGAAAAATTCAAAGTTGCTATGCAAATATATAACCAGTTTTTGTAGGAAACAACCACAATACTTTCAAGAGTATTTGGAGCATAAATATTAAAATACTTATTAGACTAAAGTTATAATTTGTAGCCCGTTTAATAGCTAAATATTTTTTATATTAATAGCCACATCTTTAAAAATACTACAATTTTCACATAACCCACATAGGATGCTTGAGATGAACACATGTATCCACTAATGAAAATGTATAAAGCACCCAGTAGGCAAAAACTTGTAAAAAATTCACTTCTTAAGTGAAGTATCTTAAACTTGGGAAGCAGAGAATCTCTGTGGATCTTTGTGAAGAAAGGAGGTAGCTGCAAAGAAAATGTCTGCTTCTTTAACTGCAGTAAAGCCCCATGTATTGGTGAGAGCCTGACCTCAGGAAGGCTCGCTGGAGGAGCTTGGCAAAATGCTGTGATCATACTGGTATACTAAAGCTGTGGAGTCTGTTACTAAACTCACTCAAGTATTAGAGATGAAGAATGGCAAGCATTTCTGGAAATGCCAATTGTGGGCACAACTGACAGAGAAAGGCAATCTGTGTGGTGCCGTTGGTGTTCACATGACCCCAACCACCTGTGAAGTGCCAGTTATGATCAGGAAGATAGGCATGATCACCACTGCTATTGTTAAGCTGAGGAAACTGGGGCTTGAAATCTTTGCCCAAGGTTCCACATCCCTCAATGGGAGACTGAAAGTTGAATTTGGTTTCTCAGGCTCCAAAGCCCAGGTTCATTTCTATCATATCACACTACTTTCTTATCTCACTATGGATTAGACAATCAAGTGTGCTAACGCCTAAGTGGAAAAGGAGAAGTGACTCACTGCTCCCCATTTCCTGCTTAACAACCTTCCTTTTCCCATTACCAACCACCCCTCCCAGAATAGGATAAATGACTCTACCACTCCAGAGAAGGGTAATCGATGTGTGCTTCTTAAAAAAAAAAAAAGGAATCCTCAGAGTTAACATCCTGAATCTCATGTTGAAAGTGGGGATTCTGCACCTTGGGACATAAAAATGAGAGATCTCATTACCTGTTTTGAGAGTTCATTGCCTACTTCAGGGCTGCAGGAAGTAGGTGGCCCAAGGATGGTTGGGGCAAAACAGACTGCCAGATTGTAGGCCGTCATGTGGTTTGATGAAGAATTCTTTTCGATGCTGAACAACAGGGCAAACAGATGTCTCAACAGAACAACACTGGTTCTGGGAATGTGATCTAAAAGGCTAAATACAGCAAAATGCACTCTTAAAGCAATTTTATTTAGCAAGTGGCAAATACAGATAATGTAAACAACAGAGTACTTTTTATGTATACCATATATACCATGCAATAAATATACACAACAATGGAGAAATATGTCTTAAAATATTTCCCTGAAACCACTGCAATGTGTTTTAACCTAGGAAAATATTATTATCAAATAGAATATTAGAAATCTCTGTAACATTTTAGAGCGTGTTCAATAAAAATAGTTTATTGATGAAATTAAATAATTTATTTTAAAGGACTCACTTCATTTTTAATGTAGCAATACATGAATGCTGTCTCTTGACAAAGTGAGATCATACCAACAGATCAGTCCTCAGTTGTTTTTCTTGGACTAATGGGTTTCACTGCCTATCAATGTCACATGTTCAGAATGTGTACAATGGTCAAAGCTTCCATATTAATAAAATGAAGAGAAAAAATAGAATTCAATGACAGTACTAAGGCATATGTCTATTTTTAAACTGGCATCCATGTGTGACCAAATGAAATCCTTTAGCATTGGTCATTATTTCAGTAAATAACATTGTAAAATATAGGCTAATTTATTTTAAAAATTGGATGGTTACATTTTTTAGATAGGACCTGAGTAATTACTGCATCATTACCTCTGGATTGCAGTTGCTTTCTCCTCCTTGTCCCCTTTGTCAATAATACTGAGCCATTTATCATGGAGAGTTGATGGAAACACATTCCCCGGGATATTACGTAGGAAATCCTTACATAGATTAAAAAACATATTCTTACTATAAATATATACTGAAGAAAAACATTTCATTGAAAAATTCACTTTAGTCTCTTTGTCCTTCACAGTTACCCAAACTGTGACCTACACAGTCTTACTTATTAGTCCTCTTATACCCTCACTCTCTATTGTGGTCATGTCCTATATCTGCTCATGGTAGTTCACTGCTTCCTATGGAGGGGTCCCTATGTGTATGGAAGGAGGGAGCACTCCAGCCCTGGCTGACTCGGGGTCTTGTGGGGCAATGGCTTAGGAACATCTTTGCCTGGTGATCTTATCTGCATACCTAGGGTGTATCATTATGGTCCAAGCATAGTAGTGATCCACTATCAGTCATTATTGAAATGTTGCTACTTATCACAAGGCTGAACATTAATAGTGGATAAGGAAAGACCAGGTGTCACTAAGATTCTAAGATGATTCTCTCTAGTTTCCTGAACCCTGGGCAGTAGATTTCTTTGGTGGGGCTAGGACACAAAGTCAGTACATGACCCAAGCAGATTATACCAATGGGTATTTTCTCTTGGACCTCAGCTGATAGACAGCTCAATGGCAATCTCAATGTGGTCCAAATCATATATTCATTTCTGGTTTATGCCAACTCTCCAGTTACTTAACATGGAATTATCAAAGCCAAGGTTATAAAATTTGCAGATGGGTAACTCCAAGATATGTTGGAAAATTCAATCAATTGTGTGTATGTTACAAAGGGCTACATCCAACTTCTTATTTACATACCCAGTGCATATCATAATGGCCCAAGCATAGTAGTGGTTCATTATCATTCATTACTGAAATGTTGCCATTTATCATATGGCTGAACATTAATAGGGCATAAGGAAAGGCCAAGTATAACTGAGATTCTAAGAATATTTTAAGAACTTCTTTGGGTCATTATAACATTACCATATTTTGGATCAGAGCTGTTAACAAGCACCAAAAGAGACCGGATCAAATGATCTGTTCTCTTATTTGCCTTTGTATAAATATGCCTGAACAACTGTGATTTATCTGTATCAATTCAAAACTTAATTGTGATTTATATGTATAAATCAATTCCATTTTCAGAATTCCAAACTAATGCACCCCCTTTAAAAGTCAGGTTTCTAAGTAGCTTGTGGTAGGAATTGGTTACTGTGTTAACTAGAACTGGTGGTGCATTAAGCCTCACAAATCTCAAACAAAGGATCCCCAAGTAGGTAAAGGTGAAACAAAGCACCACTGATGGAGTCATTTCTATATCACTTTTAAAGTCAGGACATTAAGAGACTGGGAAGGAATGATGAAGAAGTGAATGGAACTGTTGGTGGGCCCTTTGAGCATTGTTTGTTTCATCGTAAGGCAAATGTTTACTCACTATGGTACACGTCTATAAATATTTTCAAAAGCTTAATAAGAATTTTCTTTTGGAGATGCTGTCCTCATTAGAAGACAGTGGAACATCATTAAATGCAGGATACTTGATAATAAAATATATTTTATTATTACTGATTATTATTATTGTGCATAGAGAGTTCAGGAAGGAAGATGCAGAGGGTGATATGTGATGACAAAGGAAAGACTATCTAACAGATGGAGTTTTTAACAAGTAAGGAAAACAATTTCTTGTGTTTTGGCTTTAAGATGTGTTTCTCAGCTCCTCAGATTCTGAATCTACTATGCCTATAATGATTGTTCTATACCAATCATGGAACATCAGAGCTATGCTGTGTGCGATTATGCTAGAACTCTACCTACCTTTAAGACAGATGCTAACAAGTGAACAGACTCACTCTCCAAGTCCACTTCAGTTCCAGAATTTAATTTCCCCTTTAGGTCGCACAATAACTTCATGTTGGCCGGTTTTCTAAAGATGCCCTCCGTGAGAAGCCCATTTTTGTTGATAAAATAAAGTATATCCTGCAGGGAAGAAAAGGGAAGAAGAGTACATGGCACTTCCTATTCACAGGCCTGAAGGACAAGCTTGCCCCAGTTTTGAACACATGAGCAGTCATATGCGGGTTACGACGCCAGAGCTAAAGAACGGAGTACATTTTAAATTTTTTTGGTGTTGCTATATTTTCTCCTCATTGATCCATTCTATATTCATACACTTATGAATTCAAAATCAGATTTGCCTTTTCCATGAATTTACACTTTGAAATGATACTTGTGGTCAGGCTCCATGGCTCAGTCTATAATCCCAGTACTTTGGGAAGGTGAGGAATCCTGGTGAGACCCCGCTTTTATAAAAAATTTAAAAATAGCTGGGCATGGTAACATGAACCTATAGCTCTAGCTACTTGGAAAGCTGAGGTGGAAGGATCACTGGAGCCCAGAAATTCGATGCTGGGGTGGCTATGAGCATGCCACTGCTCTCCAGGATGGGAAATGGAGTCAAACTCCAACTCAAAAACAAAGAAAGAAATGACACTCCTCTGTGTCAAGACTGCCTTGGGTCACCCTTTCCAACTTCCAATCCTTCTCTGATTATTCCATAATATGGAATCTCTTCCTCAAGTATGTAACCTTTTTGCCATGCTAATTTTTACTTGGTTCCTCCCCTGTGAACATATGCCTCATCCCTGAATTCCTAGGTTCTATGAAAACTATCTCCTGCCTGAAAACTTTTCTGATTACATTTTACTTCTCAGAAGTTTTTTCTTTGCATTTGTTCCATCTTCAAGTCTTCTGCTTGCAGTTTGACAATGGAATAAGTATTATAGCCAGGGAACTCAGGGGTTTGCATCTACTGTATGGCTTATTTGCTGTGCGATCTTAAGCATAGTATATAACTTTCTTAAAGCTTTTTTAAAAATGTTTTTATGAACTAGGGAGTATGATAATCACAGCCACCCCCAAAATTGGCTGTGAAAATTAAAATGTCTGGGGGAGTATCCAGCATGTACCTGAAATGATACATTTTTTCACAACTGGCATAAAATTCCGTCTGTCTTGGCTTTTGACATGCCTTCCTCACTGAGCTTCATTATTTCTAACTTTTGCTGCATTCCAGGGAATAGGGAGGCCCGAGAAGAGACAAAAAGATTGGGGAACTGCTGCTTGGTGAAACAGTAAAACCAAAATACAACACTGATTAAGTTCACCCTCACTTGTGGCGAATAAGTTTGTGGCACTCCAAAATAATTACAATTGTAACACCAGAAATCACCAATCATTGATCACCAAAATAGCTATAATCAAAATGAAGAAGTTTGAAATAGCATGAGCATTAGCTAAATGTGACACAGAGACATGATACAAAGTGACCGCATGCTGTGATAGATGCTCCAAGCAGGGTTGCCACAAACATTCAATGTGTAAAAAAAGCAGAATCCAGCCAGGCTCAGTGACTCAGCTTATAATCCCAGCACTTGGAAGGC
>NW_007231103.1:0-12118 GCF_000164805.1 Carlito syrichta | reverse complement strand
AAGACTTCGTCTCTACAATAAATGAGAAAATTGGCCAGGCATGGTGACACGCACCTGTAGTCCCAGCTACGTGGAAGGCTAAGGCAGAAGGATCACGTGAGCCCAGCAGGTTGAGGCTCTGGTACCCGTGAGCACACCACTACACTCAAGCCTGGAAAACAGAGTGAGGCTATGACTCAAAAAAACAAAAACACCCTGAAAAGAAGATTCTGGCCACTGACATTTAGGGAAACGTGCTCTATCACTTAAACTCCCATGCAACCCTGTCACCTAGAATACATCTAGTATTTAGATAACTGCTGGCTGCTGACTACTCTCTGGATTCCACATTCCTGACCCTGACCTGCCACCCTGGCTGGGATAAAACCTCCCAATTTGGTTGCAAGGAGCTCAGAGTCTCCCTGGGGCATTCAGTGATCGAAGTGACCATCAGGAAACCACACAGGTGTTGGGAACTTTGTAAAGACTGTTTCCATTTAATTTGTAAAGAACAGAATCCCAAAGCTGGATGCAGAGAGCTACATGGTTTGCACTGGTTTCATAAACATTTTCTGCTGTAGATCTGTCTTCATTACAGAGGATCGTAATGGGGATCACTTGGGGAGACCCCATCTGTTCCCCTTCATGCTGAAGCTGGAGCTGCCTCCTCAGTATTTGTGATGCATCTACCTATTCAGAGAAATCTTACTAAACGTTTCTGGGGAGATACAGAAGTTCCACCCAGGGCAATGATGAGAGGTCCGTGGAAGCTGCATTCAGTTTTACCAGTACATGAGTTTGTCCTGATAGCAGGTTTACTTAAAGTTATGCACAAATGTCAAGCACAGGTACTTCAGTACATTACTTAACGTCTCTGCACCTCAGTTCCCTCACCTGTAAAGTGCAGACCCGATAATACTAGTGTCTTCCTGGTAGGGTTGTTGTGAGGATTAAATGTATGTGTGAATGCAGAGAATTTGGACCAGGCACCTGGTATATAGTAAGCAACTCAATAAATGTTAGAGAATATGATAAGTATCATTATTGTAACTCATTGTCTCTTAGCTTCATTCTCTTCCACATATGCCCTCTGCTCTTGGCTTAATATAGGCTCCCAGCAACTCTCGGCTGACAATTCTGGTAACCCTCTAACTTAGCTTCTGTTTGCCTGATGCTTAAGAATCTTCCAAATGCAAATCTGCTTACACCATCATGCTGTTTGGAAAATTTCCATGGCTCTTCACTACTCAAAGAAAAAACCTAAATGCCATGGGGTGCAGTATGAAAACCCTCCATGACCCAGTGACAGCAATGACTCTGGGAAACCATGTGGGGAAGGAGGACCAAAGAAGGGTGCCCAGATGCAGACCACTCAGAGTCCCAGGGGGCTAGCTCAGGCCTCCATGCTTTTTTCTCACGTTACCCTGTTGCCTAGAATGCCCTTCCTCTAGTTGCCCAAGCTAGAAATCCCAGCATTTCTTCTTGTCATGTCAGCAAGAGGTCTGTTCTTCCTTCCTTTCTGAAAGTGTCACCTTAATGCCTGGGAAACTCCGAAGTCCACGCGAGACCTTCCCAAGCTAGATACAAGTTATCCTTCCAAGACATCATCCTCATCCAGCATGTGACAAACACAGAACCACCATAAGTTCTCTGAAGCAGATTCCTAAGGGTCCTGCTCCCATGCACACACTTCCTTCTTCCTAAGATGCAGCACTGTCCTTTCTCAGAGTGTGAAATCTCATTCTCCGAGAAGCATTTGCTGGCACGCCTCTATCTTCCATTGCACAAATGGAACAGCTTCCTTCTCTCTACTCCCTTGATGCTCCAGACATGTCTCCCCCAGCGTCCTCATAACTTCAGTGATATCCACATGTATGGGTCTGCCTTCCACACTAGGCTGGGAACTCGAGGTCTTAGCAGCCCACGTGCTTAATACTGATATTCAACTTATGTTTCCTGAACAAACTCCTGTGTAACTCGCATTATGCTATCATGTTCCATGCTTTAGTTTCAAGATGGGAACTTCACCATGGAACACTATTTCTAACAGAAGAGCATTTGGTGGGTGAAAGGTTTATCAAAAACTCAGAGGCTATCAATTCCAGGCTTAGATAGTTAGAAGAAACTTATGTGAAAGTTTGGGCTAATCACATGACTTAGAAGTTGTCTAAACTTTTGAGTGCCACAATAATGATTACATTGGGAATTACATAATTTTAGAATTAGAAGGATGCTTCAAGAGCCTACAGGCCAACTGCTTTCATTTTACAACTGAGGAAAAGTGTACAAGGTCTGTGATTAGCTAATGACAACAGCAAGACTAGAACCCAGCCTCCTGCTTCTTGGTCACAAATGCTATGCCACTGAGAAGAATTAAATTGCCTATTCTGCAAAATAACTGAGATGCTCAAGTTTTATACAAGCACATGCACATTCACCTAAATTGTTTACCTCTGATTGTGGAATCAACACAAAACCAGCCAGGTGAAAAGGAAAAGAAAGTGGAACCACTGCCTTTGAAGTCTGAGGGCAGAGTTAGAATACCGGCGTGATACTAGCTGTCCACTCCTAGTTAAGTTGCAAGATCTTGGAGGCAGTTTTTATTGTGTGTGTGTGTTTGTTTTTTGTTTTCATTTTGAGTTGGGGTGTCACTCTGTCAACAAGCCTGGAGTGCAGTGGCATGCTCATAGCTCACCACAACCTTGATCTCCTGGGTTCACGTGATCCTCCCATCTCAGTCTACTGAATAGCTGGGACTACAGGTGCACACCACCACATCCAGCTAATTAAAAAAAAAATTTTCTTTTTTTTTTGAGTTGGAGTCTCACTCTGTCACCCAGACTGGAGTGCAACGGCCGCTCCCGGCCACCGCAGCCTCGACCTGCTGGGCTCTGGTGATCCTTTCACCTCAGCCTTCCAAGTAGCCGGAATTACAGGCATGTGCTACCACGCCCGGCTGATTTTTTTTTTTTTTTTTTTTATTGTAGAGATGAGGTCTCGCTGCCCAAGCGGGTCTCAAACCCACGGGCTCAGGCAATCCACTCACCTCAGCCTCCCAAAGGTGCGGGATTACAGGCTGAGCCACCGAGCCTGGCTGAAAATTTTTTTGTATAGAAAAGGTCTCGCTATGTTGCCCAGGTTACTCTCAAACTCCTAAGCTCAAGCAATCCTCTCACCTTGGCCTTCCAAAGTGCTGGGATTACAGGCATGAGCCACTGCACCCTGTCAGAAACAGCATCTCTTTCATCAATTGTGAGGATTAAATGAGAATATTCATGAGTACATTCTGTGAATCATAAATTCCACACAAGAGCCAACTATTGATAACATAAAATGTAGTTATCAGTTTCCACTCTATGTTTTTAACACGGAAAACTAGCACTAGTTGATTGTTCTGATTATCCTTACAACCTTCTCTTTTTTTGACTCTGTTTTGTGTTCTGTTCCATAGAATTACACCAACTCCAAAGTAAGAAAAAGAAAGGAAAATTAGATCCCTATTTAATTATGCAATAATTCAGGTTTTAGGCTCTATTACCAGTAAAAAAATATACATATCCCTTTAAAATAAAGTCACAAGTATATTACCACCCTATACCTGTATAACACAGGTTGCTACCTATATAGACAGAGTCAGACAGACTAGAGGTCTCACACCAGCTTAATGTCAATGAGGCACAGAATCTTTAACCTGTAGGGAGCATTAAGGATCATCTAAATTGTATCTCCTCTATAAATCACAAATGACAGTATTTTATACTTTAACACACAAGTTGACTATTTTATATGTTATACCTGGCTACAAAGTGTAGACATCTATTAAAAGATAGAAGTAGGTTTGAATGTCTCACGAGAATATTTTCATATGATAAAATCTATGATGAAATAAACTTGAGATAAATACTTAGCATTGACATTGAAGTATAAATACAAGTATTATAAAATTTTTTGATAGTTATTTCTCCACTGGACATTAACTTTCACTGACCCTTATTATACTCAGACAAACATAGTTACACAAATATGTGAACACACAGTATAATTTCCACATGGGATTCCATTTTGAGAAAGGAAATTATAGTTACTTATGGTTATAAACAAAAATGAAATACTAAGGTAAAAGTCAGAGGTGAGAAAAAGAAAATGATCATAAATGTGTCCTAAGTTACATATCAGAATTTTATGAGTTTGGTTAACATAAATCAATTTACCAGGGCCCGATACATTTCAGAACAACAAGACAAAAAAAGTGAATTCTGAAATAGCATTAACTATATCATGATAGTGCATATATTTGGAACCAGATGAGATTATTTTATCTCAGTATACATATTCATATGTATTAAGTAAAATTTAAAAATAAACCTTTAAGCATGGTTTTATATTGCTATCAACTTACATATAAATAGAACTTGTAAACATCAGATGTTTTTCCCACTATCCTTTGAAAACATCCTTATAACATTCTCATAATTCAGCATGTTATCAAATAGTACTTATTAAGTACTATTCTCAGTAAGTGAAATAGAACAGTCCCTTGTACTGTGTTGTAACTTGGCACAGACAATGTCTACAGAGACCAGCCTTCCAAAGCGTATATCAAGGTTCTAAAGAAAGATCACGACAGTAAAGCCCGAGAAAAGGCATTTGAAATTCTGTCCATTCCCAATTTAGTGTTTGTGATTAAGTGAAGGGTCAACCACATGATCGTTTGGCTCTTCCTCTCCACTATTTTTACACCAATGGGCATGCATATGCTATTAAATTATCACTCAATTACATATTCCACTATAATTATGCTTAATATTTTCTATATATGTAGCTTAATTTATGCTCTATTAACTTAGCAGCTCCCATTAAAAAAAATTTTTTTTTTACATATTTAATGATAGGAAGCACAGTTACTTCACCAATTTACTAAACTACCACTGTGGTGAAACCACCTATATAAAATCAATATCAGGCCATGGGGTAAAGCTGTAGAGAGACCTGAGCCATGAAAAGCTGCAGCTATCATTAGATTTAACAAATCTCAACTAAACCCAGGAAAAATGGCCACCATTAATAAAACAAACAGATGCCGATGAGGATGCAGGTGAGAATCCAAACTAGTTCAACCTCTAAGAAAAACAGTGTGGTGATTTCTAAAATAATTAGAAATTGACCTTCCATATGACCCAGCAATCCCTCTCCTGGATATACCCAGAGGAACAGAAGAACTCAAATCATTCTTTTTTTTTTTTTTTAAAGAAAGTAGGATTTATTGAGAGACAAAAAAGCTCCCACAGAGGGTGGGGACCCGAAGGGGTTGCCCAGAACTCAAATCATTCTACCAAAAAGTACCTGTACATGCATGTTTACTGCAGCACTATTCACAATAGCAAAAACATAGAACCAACCCTGCTGCCCATTGAAACTGGACTGGATACAAAAACAATGTTGTACATATACATAATGGAATATTATTCAGCCATAAAAAAGATAAAATCAAAGATTTTGGAGAAACTTTGATAGATTTAGAGTCTATAATACTCAGTGATTTGTTACAGAAACAAAGAACTGAGTACCATATGTTCTCACTCATAAGCAGACTTTGAACATGTACCATAATACCAGAAGAAAAAGATTGGTAGTAGCGGAAGACTGTGGGGTGGGGTAGTGTACACAACATCAATAAGGGTACCTGATCTCAGATCAGGCAAAGTGAGACCAAAAGGAGACCCAAACTTCCTGTATGATGTCCACTTGTATACCAAATCCTGAATTAGCCCACATCTTAGAAAAAAAATTAAAAAAGAAGAATTTCACAAATCTGTTGTTCTCAGTTTGCTTTCACTCCAATAGAGGGAAATCGATCACCTTCACGTTCTGACCCTAGAGGCAGGGAAGCTACCCTGGATGGGATAAACGTAGACTCTCTTAAACAATGGACCTAAGACAGTTTGAGGACAAAGTAGTGGTTGAAAGACAAAAGCAGCTTCAATCTCCAGAGAACCTACCTCCCCACAAACCTTCCTCTTAAACTATAAAATCTCCATCATGGCTCCAAGCCCAGAGGGTAATAACAGAAGGTCATGGGATTTACTGTATAGGTAGAGTCTATTGCAAAACCTATGAATGGTACTTGAGATATTTTTCAGACTTGGAGGCCCCACGCAGGCCCAGAACACTAGGAAGTCAGCTCCACTGATCTTGATGTTCCCTCCCAGTAATTGGATCTGTGACAGGAAGACAGTCTCCACACTCTCTCACGACATCATCAAATAATCAGCGGCACGTATTTCTCAACCCACAAAGTTCCCTTTAAAAACTCTATCCTCTGAATTTTCAAAAAGGCAAATTTGAGTCATATCAGTTGTCTGGCGATACTGAATATTCTCTAGTCTATTGCCATATGACTTATTGTTTGTTTATTTAAGTTGGAGTCTCACTCTGCGCCCAGGCTGGAATATAGTGGCACAATCAAGGCTCTTGTTCAGCTTGACGTCCTTGGCTCAGGCAATCCTTCCACCTCAGTGTCTCAAGGAACTGGTTTTATGAATGTGCACCACCACGCTCAGATAGTTTTTTTAATTTTTTTGTAGAGACAAGGTCTTGCCATATTGCACAGGCTGGTCTTGATCTCCTGGACTAAAGTGATCCTCTTGCCTTAGCCTCACTAAGTGCTGGGATTGGAGACATTAGCCACTGTGCCCAGCTCCTTGCACATCTCTATAAAAGAATAAAGGGAAATACTCATCTCAAACTTGTACTCATTGTTGGACTGTTTTTATACCAGTGCCATTCAACTTCATAAAACTATATGTCATTTTATACCAATTAGGTATTTATTCCTCCTAGGTCTTCCCAGTAATATTCTAAGTCATTTTAGTGATTTGGAGCCAATGATCTATCACTTAGGATTATTTCTGTCCAAGGAATCAAATACAAATAGTTCATAAACAACTTCAGCATTCTGGATAATAATATCCATCTCGTGGAATCATTGATGCCAAAACTCAAGAACCAAGTCTAATCTTTCTAACAAAACAAATCCTTTCTTCAAGTGTAGTCAGGGAGTCACTTGAAGGAAGAGGTGGTATGCCAGTCTGATTGTTGGTGCCACCACGACATTTTTGAACCCCACAACACAGTACTTAAATTCTGAAAGTGAATTCCAGCTGTGAAGACATGAGTTGAAAAAAGCCAGAGTTCCTCAGTTTGACGACTGTGTTTCAGGGTCAGATCCTTGATAACATTTTAATCTATGCTGATAAGAGACACTTTTACTTTTTTTAACAAAAAGCACTGATCCAAGGAGAGGTGAATCTTAATTCTAAAATCAACAGCCTTTCCATCTCATCCCCTCCAGATGCAGAGGAGAAATGATACTCTTTAATCTTAATTGCTGTTGGTCTAGAGTACGCATGTATGATAGCCAAAAACCAGATACATACTTGACCACTTTCTGTACTACAAAGATTAGTTCACAGGTTCAAAACAGGCCAGACATCATGGTTTGTCATGGACAATCCAATAACATGAAGCAGAGGGACATGACATAGGAACAAATTGGTTTCAAACACCATGTTGTATTTTATCTTCGACTGATGCTGGAACACAATGGTTATCATGTGAATTTTTTAAAGTCTTGTCCTTTCAGTTATCAAGCATATTATGAGTTAGATGCCATGGTAATCACTATCAAGTCCTAGACTGTGGTTCATATACCCAACTACAGTACAATACTGCAATGACAATGGACAACAGTGTTATGGAGTGGGGTCCAAGTGAGCGGTGGAAGAAACAATTAACTCTGAAGCACAACTTGGATGCTGTCAGGCCCAGAAGATGAACCAAAGACAGAATCAAGAATGTCAGAGCATGCTGGCATTTCGGGCTATGTTAAAAATGTGAAATCCAAAATTTGAAACACTGTCTTATCAAATGAAAATCACTGTATTAAAAATTAAAGGCAAGTCCAGGTGTGATGGCTCACACCTGTAATAATAGCACTTTGGGAGGTCAACACAGGAGGACTGCTTGAGCCCAGGAGTTCAAGGCTAACCTAGGCAACATAGAAACATCATCCTGTAAAAAAAGATAAATCAAAAAATTAGCCAGGTGTGGTGGTGCGCACCTGTAGTCCCAGCTACTCAGGATGTCGAGGTTTAACCAACCTGAGCCCAGGGGGTCAAAGTTGTGGTGAGCCATCATAGTGCCACTGCACTCCAGCCTGGGCAAAAGAGTGAGACCCCAATGCAAAAGAGGGAGGGGCAGAGAGAGAAAGAGAAGCAAGCAGGAAGGGAGGAGGGAGACAGAGAGACAGGAAGGGAAGGAGGCAGGGGAGAGAGACAAAAGAAAGAGAAAGACAAACACAAATATACTGAAAAAGATGAAAAAAGCTGTCTCTGGTAGTTTTGGAAATACTGCTTTTGAGTTGATGCTGTAATGCTAAAGAGGAAAACACCTGTATAAAAATACTGTATTCTAGTTGATAAATCTGTTTCTTACAGGATATGGGCTCACAACCTCTATATACATACTAGCATTGAGCAAATGTATCAAAAGCAAGGGAATGTCAGTGCAAAAAGCCACAGGCATTCCAGGATTCTCCTGAGGTTCCAGATAAAATGCCGTACACCAGACTCTCTTTCTCCACTGAATGCAATTAGAAAGCCTTGGCAGAATGCATGAAACAACATTCTGAGGACCAAAAACACAAGCTGTGGCAGGCAGAAGGGGGAAGCACAGCATCACATCAGGGTTTTCAAGCAACCCAGTAGCAACAGTGGTGGTGACAATATCTGAACAGGTCCCTAAAGTCCTATAGGAGGGGACTTCTCTCTGACCAGAAAAGCCATGGTCCCAAGAGTATAAGGCAAATACTGTTGCTTTTTTGGTCTCCTCTGTCCTTCTGCTACTTGGCCTGGAATATAAATGCAATTACAGAAGTGCAGGGCACAGAGGAAAAACCAAAGCTTTCACTTTCGGGGCCAGAGACTAGGAAGGGGCCTCCAAGGATCCAGAAAACTTCAGGGAAATCACCGAGAGGAGGGAGCTCAAGAGAGTGATCCCATAACGTTATGTATGAATTTCTGGGCTCACCTTCAAACTATGTTCACATAGATCTAAACTTATACCTACTAAAAACTCGGAGAACTGAACTATAGACCAAGGCTGGCTACTGGCTGATGAACACTGAGGTTACATCTGACACAGAGGGAAAAGTCAGTAAATCCAAATACAAATCAATAGAAATTATCCAGTATGAACAACAGAAAGGAAAAAAGACTGAAGAGAAAAAAATAAATAGATTCTCAGAATAATGCGGGATAACACCCAAAAGTCTAATATTCATGCATCAGAGTCCACAAAAAGAGGAGAAAGGGTATGATTTTGAAAAAAAAAAAATGAAGAAATTATGGCTGAAAACTTTGGAAATCTATTGAGAGATAAAAACTCACAGATTCAAAAATTTCAGCAAACATCAGATAGGATGAGCTTCAAGAAATCAATGATCTCATACATAACAATCAAGCTGCTGAACACTGAGGCAGAAGAAAAAAATTCCAACCCCAGTCTGATTGAAACAATATACCACCTATAGGAAAGCAATGATTCAAATGTCTGCTGATTTCTCAACATAAATCATGGTGCCAGAAAGAAGTGGAAATTTGTTAAGTCCAAAAAGAACTGTCAACCCAGAATCCAGTGAGAATATCCTTGACAAATGAATGTGAAATAAAGACATTCTCAGATGAAGAAAAGTTGAGAGAAAAATCTGTTTCCAACAGATCTACTCTAAAAAACTGGATAAATATAATGAACTGTTCTTCTTATTTTTAAAAAAATATGGCTGGGCATGGTGGCTCATGCTTGTGATCCTAGCACTTTGGAATACAATAATAGTGTTTTTACAAGTCCTATTCTGATGAGACATTTTCAGATTTAACATGGACAAATATCTCAAGTATAAGAGATTTATTTATTCTGAATATGTAACTGAGAAGCATTAAAAGGGCAGAGATTTTGAAGACAGAGAAACTGTTTCCAACATTTATCACCTTCCTTGCTAGCTATAGGACTTTAAGCCAGTCTTATCTTTTGAGCCAGTGGATGTGAAACCTACTTTAAAGGTTACCATGGAAGTAAATAAGAAATTACACATCTATCCAACCCAGCACCTGTACATGTAATATGCATTGAGAGAAAGTAACCATATCATGTAGTTCTTCATTTCACACATGGATTTAAGCCATCATAATAATATACAATCATTAAAATGACAGAAGTGACAGGAAGAAACAAGTCTAACCAACGAAAGCAACATGGTATAGTGAAAATAGCACCAGGCAGAGCCAGGAGACACAGGCTTTGGCTGTATTTCAACTGTTACTCAGTAGTGACTTCAAGAAGAGGACCAGCCCTTCTGCTAGCTGCCTTCTCCATCGCAGGGAGGGGATGGGATGGGACCATCCCAGTGATTCCTTTCTGCTCTGGAGTCCTGCAAGTCCAGCACGCTAGACTGTGCTGGGTGCTTGAGAAAGAACTGAGAAAAGTCACAGATACTATAAATGCAATTAGTTCTACAACAGAAGGGAAACAAGAGAAGGTAACTGATAGTCTGTGAGCATTTGACGGGTCATCCCAACTCTCTTGTGTCTGGAACTCTATGGCCAGAAATGCCAATGGAAAATGACTTTCTAGAGGAGTGAGGGGTAAAGAAAATGAGCATCAGGGACAATCCAAATCAAGGATGATGCTTGAAACCTGAAACAGGCTGCCAAGTGGAATGCCCCTGAGAAAGTCGAGGGGACAGATGTGGGGACAGATCTACCTACAGACAGCAAACCAGGGGACTTTCAAACAGAAGAAAATTGAAGAAAGAAAGATTAGTTGCTGTCTCTGCTTCTTCTTAAACTTTCAATGTAAATAATGTAAATGGGGGTTTTAAAGAATGCTTTCCTTTTAAATTATTCAGAACTGAGCTTTTACTCACTTTCTGTGCTCTTTGCATTCTTAAACTAAACAAACTGAGCTTTCCTTTAAACAGCATTTATTACCTTCATGATGTTCTTTCTAGAAGCAGTGGAACTTGCCTCTTTAAAATGGTGAACTTGGCTGGGCATGGTGGCTCACGCCTGTAATCCCAGGACTTTGAGAATTAGAGGCAAGAGGATTGCCTAACCCCATGGGTTCGAGACCAGCCTGGGCAATCTTGTCTCTACAATAAATCAAAAAATTAGCTGGGCATGGCGGCATGCACCTGTAGTTCCAGCGACTTGGAAGACTAAAGCAGAAGGATTGCCTGAGTCCAGCAGTTTGAGGCTGCATGCCACTGCACTCCAGACTGGGTAACAGAGTGAGAATCTGCTTAAAAAAAAAAAAAAAAAAATTAAATTAAATTCAAATAAAATGGAAAACTAATGTCCAAAAGTACAAAATAGCCAAAAGCCAGCATTAGTACAGTCTAGGATAGAAAAAAAAAATTATTGAACAAATTACTGCTCTCACCATAACTATGAGGAACTAAATATATATAAAACCTTCCCCCATTCCTATAATCTTTGTTTCTTACTTAGAAAGAAATGAAGTTTAGTTGTCATTTCTACCCACAGTTAGAAAAAAAAGAACAAGGAAAGGAGTATAAGGCCTCCAACATACAACTATACAAAAGACAAAAACAAACAGGCTGTTTCTGGCAGAGAATGACTTACTTCTCTGGCCTGATACTAGGCTCCCATGCAAGCCACCAGTCTTGTGAATCAATAGAAGCCAGGAAATTTCACACATCTTGCTAAGCCCTCACACTTCCCTCGGCTTGGCCACATGCCTGGCTCCTGTGATGACAGCTAGTTTTCCTCCACACAGGTCCTTGTGCCCTAGAGGCAGCTGAGCCCATGATCAAACTGACTCTTGCCCTCAGTGAGTTGCCAGCCACAAGAGCTGCTGTGCAGAAACAGGGCTTGGAGACAATGCCTGCCTTCCTTTCTCTCCAAACCCCTCATTATCTCCAGACCAGCCACAAAGGCGTGTCCAGAACAAACTCATGTCAAATTCCTAGCAGGCTAACACTTAAAACACATGAAAATTAGAAACTTGGGCTGATCTGCAAGTTTATCATGAACTTTTAACTTTTACTCCACCTTTGGGCAAT